>NW_026989290.1:0-120427 GCF_030222135.1 Aotus nancymaae
TCTCCGGCTGGGCTGAAAACGCCTGTTTTGGGACTCTGCAGAGAAAGTGTTTCCAGACTGCTGAATCCACAGACGGGTTTAACTCTGGAAGTTGAGTGCACACATTGACAACCGTTCTGTTAGATAGCTGCTTTTTGGATTTAGAAGCAGATATTTCCCTGTGCTTACTGCTGTTTCTTCCATATGCCGGTAATGGGCTGAAAACGCCTGTTTTGGGACTCCGCAGAGAAAGTGTTTGCAGACTGCTGAATCCACACACGGGTTTAACTCTGGAAGTTGAGTGCACACATTGACAACCGTTCTGTTAGATAGCTGCGTTTTGGATTTAGAAGCAGATATTTCCCTGTGCTTACTGCTGTTTCTTCCATATGCCGGTAATGGGCTGAAAACGCCTGTTTTGGGACTCTGCAGAGAAAGTGTTTGCAGACTGCTGAATCCACACACGGGTTTAACTCTGGAAGTTGAGTGCACACATTGACAACCGTTCTGTTAGATAGCTGCGTTTTGGATTTAGAAGCAGATATTTCCCTGTGCTTACTGCTGTTTCTTCCATATGCCGGTAATGGGCTGAAAACGCCTGTTTTGGGACTCTGCAGAGAAAGTGTTTGCAGACTGCTGAATCCACACACGGGTTTAACTCTGGAAGTTGAGTGCACACATTGACAACCGTTCTGTTAGATAAGCTGCGTTTAGGATTTAGAAGCAGATATTTCCCTGTGCTTACTGCTGTTTCTTCCATATGCCGGTAATGGGCTGAAAACGCCTGTTTTGGGACTCTGCAGAGAAAGTGTTTGCAGACTGCTGAATCCACACACGGGTTTAACTCTCGAAGTTGAGTGCACACATTGACAACCGTTCTGTTAGATAGCTGCGTTTTGGATTTAGAAGCAGATATTTCCCTGTGCTTACTGCTGTTTCTTCCATATGCCGGTAATGGGCTGAAAACGCCTGTTTTGGGACTCTGCAGAGAAAGTGTTTGCAGACTGCTGAATCCACACACGGGTTTAACTCCGGAAGTTGAGTGCACACATTGACAACCGTTCTGTTAGATAGCTGCGTTTTGGATTTAGAAGCAGATATTTCCCTGGGCTTACTGCTGTTTCTTCCATATGCCGGTAATGGGCTGAAAACCGCCTGTTTGGGGACTCTGCAGAGAAAGTGTTTGCAGACTGCTGAATCCACACACTGGTTTAACTCTGGAAGTTGAGTGCACACATTGACAACCGTTCTGTTAGATAGCTGCGTTTTGGATTTAGAAGCAGATATTTCCCTGTGCTTACTGCTGTTTCTTCCATATGCCGGTAATGGGCTGAAAACGCCTGTTTTGGGACTCTGCAGAGAAAGTGTTTGCAGACTGCTGAATCCACACACGGGTTTAACTCTGGAAGTTGAGTGCACACATTGACAACCGTTCTGTTAGATAGCTGCGTTTTGGATTTAGAAGCAGATATTTCCCTGGGCTTACTGCTGTTTCTTCCATATGCCGGTAATGGGCTGAAAACGCCTGTTTGGAGACTCTGCAGAGAAAGTGTTTGCAGACTGCTGAATCCACACACGGGTTTAACTCCGGAAGGTGAGTGCACACATTGACAACCGTTCTGTTAGATAGCTGCGTTTTGGATTTAGAAGCAGATATTTCCCTGTGCTTACTGCTGTTTCTTTCATATGCCGGTAATGGGCTGAAAACGCCTGTTTTGGAACTCTGCAGAGAAAGTGTTTGCAGACTGCTGAATCCACACACGGGTTTATCTCTGGAAGTTGAGTGCACACATTGACAACCGTTCTGTTAGATAGCTGCGTTTTGGATTTAGAAGCAGATATTTCCCTGTGCTTACTGCTGTTTCTTCCGTATGCCGGTAATGGGCTGAAATCGCCTGTTTTGGGACTCTGAAGAGAAAGTGTTTGCAGACTACTGAATCCACACAAGGGTTTAACTCTGGAAGTTGAGTGCACACATTGACAACCGTTCTGTTAGATAGCTGCGTTTTGGATTTAGAAGCAGATATTTCCCTTTGCTTACTGCTGTTTCTTCCATATGCCGGTAATGGGCTGAAAACGCCTGTTTTGGGACTCTGCAGAGAAAGTGTTTGCAGACTGCTGAATCCACACACGGGTTTAACTCTGGAAGTTGAGTGCACACATTGACAACCGTTCTGTTAGATAGCTTCGTTTTGGATTTAGAAGCAGATATTTCCCTGTGCTTACTGCTGTTTCTTCCATATGCCGGTAATGGGCTGAAAACGCCTGTTTGGGGACTCTGCAGAGAAAGTGTTTGCAGACTGCTGAATCCACACACGGGTTTAACTCTGGAAGTTGAGTGCACACATTGACAACCGTTCTGTTAGATAGCTGCGTTTTGGATTTAGAAGCAGATATTTCCCTGTGCTTACTGCTGTTTCTTCCATATGCCGGTAATGGGCTGAAAACGCCTGTTTTGGGACTCTGCAGAGAAAGTGTTTGCAGACTGCTGAATCCACACACGGGTTTAACTCTGGAAGTTGAGTGCACACATTGACAACCGTTCTGTTAGATAGCTGCGTTTTGGATTTAGAAGCAGATATTTCCCTGTGCTTACTGCTGTTTCTTCCATATGCCGGTAATGGCCTGAAAACGCCTGTTTTGGGACTCTGCAGAGAAAGTGTTTGCAGACTGCTGAATCCACACACGGGTTTAACTCTGGAAGTTGAGTGCACACATTGACAACCGTTCTGTTAGATAGCTGCGTTTTGGATTTAGAAGCAGATATTTCCCTGTGCTGACTGCTGTTTCTTCCATATGCCGGTAATGGGCTGAAAACGCCTGTTTTGGGACTCTGCAGAGAAAGTGTTTGCAGACTGCTGAATCCACACACGGGTTTAACTCTGGAAGTTGAGTGCACACATTGACAACCGTTCTGTTAGATAGCTGCGTTTTGGATTTAGAAGCAGATATTTCCCTGTGCTTACTGCTGTTTCTTCCATATGCCGGTAATGGGCTGAAAACGCCTGTTTTGGGACTCTGCAGAGAAAGTGTTTGCAGACTACTGAATCCACACACGGGTTTAACTCTCGAAGTTGAGTGCACACATTGACAACCGTTCTGTTAGATAGCTGCGTTTTGGATTTAGAAGCAGATATTTCCCTGTGCTTACTGCTGTTTCTTCCATATGCCGGTAATGGGCTGAAAACGCCTGTTTTGGGACTCTGCAGAGAAAGTGTTTGCAGACTGCTGAATCCCACACACGGGTTTAACTCCGGAAGTTGAGTGCACACATTGACAACCGTTCTGTTAGATAGCTGCGTTTTGGATTTGGAAGCAGATATTTCCCTGGGCTTACTGCTGTTTCTTCCATATGCCGGTAATGGGCTGAAAACGCCTGTTTGGGGACTCTGCAGAGAAAGTGTTTGCAGACTGCTGAATCCACACACTGGTTTAACTCTGGAAGTTGAGTGCACACATTGACAACCGTTCTGTTAGATAGCTGCGTTTTGGATTTAGAAGCAGATATTTCCCTGTGCTTACTGCTGTTTCTTCCATATGCCGGTAATGGGCTGAAAACGCCTGTTTTGGGACTCTGCAGAGAAAGTGTTTGCAGACTGCTGAATCCACACACGGGTTTAACTCTGGAAGTTGAGTGCACACATTGACAACCGTTCTGTTAGATAGCTGCGTTTTGGATTTAGAAGCAGATATTTCCCTGGGCTTACTGCTGTTTCTTCCATATGCCCGGTAATGGGCTGAAAACGCCTGTTTGGAGACTCTGCAGAGAAAGTGTTTGCAGACTGCTGAATCCACACACGGGTTTAACTCTGGAAGTTGAGTGCAAACATTGACAACCGTTCTGTTAGATAGCTGCGTTTTGGATTTAGAAGCAGATATTTCCCTGTGCTTACTGCCGTTTCTTCCATATGCCGGTAATGGGCTGAAAACGCCTGTTTTGGGACTCTGCAGAGAAAGTGTTTGCAGACTGCTGAATCCACACACGGGTTTAACTCTGGAAGTTGAGTGCACACATTGACAACCGTTCTCTTAGATAGCTGCGTTTTGGATTTAGAAGCAGATATTTCCCTGTGCTTACTGCTGTTTCTTCCATATGCCGGTAATGGGCTGAAAACGCCTGTTTTGGGACTCTGCAGAGAAAGTGTTTGCAGACTGCTGAATCCACACACGGGTTTAACTCTCGAAGTTGAGTGCACACATTGACAACCGTTCTGTTAGATAGCTGCGTTTTGGATTTAGAAGCAGATATTTCCCTGTGCTTACTGCTGTTTCTTCCATATGCCGGTAATGGGCTGAAAACGCCTGTTTTGGGGACTCTGCAGAGAAAGTGTTTGCAGACTGCTGAATCCACACACGGGTTTAACTCCGGAAGTTGAGTGCACACATTGACAACCGTTCTGTTAGATAGCTGCGTTTTGGATTTAGAAGCAGATATTTCCCTGGGCTTACTGCTGTTTCTTCCATATGCCGGTAATGGGCTGAAAACGCCTGTTTGGGGACTCTGCAGAGAAAGTGTTTGCAGACTGCTGAATCCACACACTGGTTTAACTCTGGAAGTTGAGTGCACACATTGACAACCGTTCTGTTAGATAGCTGCGTTTTGGATTTAGAAGCAGATATTTCCCTGTGCTTACTGCTGTTTCTTCCATATGCCGGTAATGGGCTGAAAACGCCTGTTTTGGGACTCTGCAGAGAAAGTGTTTGCAGACTGCTGAATCCACACACGGGTTTAACTCTGGAAGTTGAGTGCACACATTGACAACCGTTCTGTTAGATAGCTGCGTTTTGGATTTAGAAGCAGATATTTCCCTGGGCTTACTGCTGTTTCTTCCATATGCCGGTAATGGGCTGAAAACGCCTGTTTGGAGACTCTGCAGAGAAAGTGTTTGCAGACTGCTGAATCCACACACGGGTTTAACTCCGGAAGGTGAGTGCACACATTGACAACCGTTCTGTTAGATAGCTGCGTTTTGGATTTAGAAGCAGATATTTCCCTGTGCTTACTGCTGTTTCTTTCATATGCCGGTAATGGGCTGAAAACGCCTGTTTTGGAACTCTGCAGAGAAAGTGTTTGCAGACTGCTGAATCCACACACGGGTTTATCTCTGGAAGTTGAGTGCACACATTGACAACCGTTCTGTTAGATAGCTGCGTTTTGGATTTAGAAGCAGATATTTCCCTGTGCTTACTGCTGTTTCTTCCGTATGCCGGTAATGGGCTGAAATCGCCTGTTTTGGGACTCTGAAGAGAAAGTGTTTGCAGACTCCTGAATCCACACAAGGGTTTAACTCTGGAAGTTGAGTGCACACATTGACAACCGTTCTGTTAGATAGCTGCGTTTTGGATTTAGAAGCAGATATTTCCCTTTGCTTACTGCTGTTTCTTCCAGATGCCGGTAATGGGCTGAAAACGCCTGTTTTGGGACTCTGCAGAGAAAGTGTTTGCAGACTGCTGAATCCACACACGGGTTTAACTCTGGAAGTTGAGTGCACACATTGACAACCGTTCTGTTAGATAGCTTCGTTTTGGATTTAGAAGCAGATATTTCCCTGTGCTTACTGCTGTTTCTTCCATATGCCGGTAATGGGCTGAAAACGCCTGTTTGGGGACTCTGCAGAGAAAGTGTTTGCAGACTGCTGAATCCACACACGGGTTTAACTCTGGAAGTTGAGTGCACACATTGACAACCGTTCTGTTAGATAGCTGCGTTTTGGATTTAGAAGCAGATATTTCCCTGTGCTTACTGCTGTTTCTTCCATATGCCGGTAATGGGCTGAAAACGCCTGTTTTGGGACTCTGCAGAGAAAGTGTTTGCAGACTGCTGAATCCACACACGGGTTTAACTCTGGAAGTTGAGTGCACACATTGACAACCGTTCTGTTAGATAGCTGCGTTTTGGATTTAGAAGCAGATATTTCCCTGTGCTTACTGCTGTTTCTTCCATATGCCGGTAATGGGCTGAAAACGCCTGTTTTGGGACTCTGCAGAGAAAGTGTTTGCAGACTGCTGAATCCACACACGGGTTTAACTCTGGAAGTTGAGTGCACACATTGACAACCGTTCTGTTAGATAGCTGCGTTTTGGATTTAGAAGCAGATATTTCCCTGTGCTGACTGCTGTTTCTTCCATATGCCGGTAATGGGCTGAAAACGCCTGTTTTGGGACTCTGCAGAGAAAGTGTTTGCAGACTGCTGAATCCACACACGGGTTTAACTCTGGAAGTTGAGTGCACACATTGACAACCGTTCTGTTAGATAGCTGCGTTTTGGATTTAGAAGCAGATATTTCCCTGTGCTTACTGCTGTTTCTTCCATATGCCGGTAATGGGCTGAAAACGCCTGTTTTGGGACTCTGCAGAGAAAGTGTTTGCAGACTACTGAATCCACACACGGGTTTAACTCTCGAAGTTGAGTGCACACATTGACAACCGTTCTGTTAGATAGCTGCGTTTTGGATTTAGAAGCAGATATTTCCCTGTGCTTACTGCTGTTTCTTCCATATGCCGGTAATGGGCTGAAAACGCCTGTTTTGGGACTCTGCAGAGAAAGTGTTTGCAGACTGCTGAATCCACACACGGGTTTAACTCCGGAAGTTGAGTGCACACATTGACAACCGTTCTGTTAGATAGCTGCGTTTTGGATTTGGAAGCAGATATTTCCCTGGGCTTACTGCTGTTTCTTCCATATGCCGGTAATGGGCTGAAAACGCCTGTTTGGGGACTCTGCAGAGAAAGTGTTTGCAGACTGCTGAATCCACACACTGGTTTAACTCTGGAAGTTGAGTGCACACATTGACAACCGTTCTGTTAGATAGCTGCGTTTTGGATTTAGAAGCAGATATTTCCCTGTGCTTACTGCTGTTTCTTCCATATGCCGGTAATGGGCTGAAAACGCCTGTTTTGGGACTCTGCAGAGAAAGTGTTTGCAGACTGCTGAATCCACACACGGGTTTAACTCTGGAAGTTGAGTGCACACATTGACAACCGTTCTGTTAGATAGCTGCGTTTTGGATTTAGAAGCAGATATTTCCCTGGGCTTACTGCTGTTTCTTCCATATGCCGGTAATGGGCTGAAAACGCCTGTTTGGAGACTCTGCAGAGAAAGTGTTTGCAGACTGCTGAATCCACACACGGGTTTAACTCTGGAAGTTGAGTGCAAACATTGACAACCGTTCTGTTAGATAGCTGCGTTTTGGATTTAGAAGCAGATATTTCCCTGTGCTTACTGCCGTTTCTTCCATATGCCGGTAATGGGCTGAAAACGCCTGTTTTGGGACTCTGCAGAGAAAGTGTTTGCAGACTGCTGAATCCACACACGGGTTTAACTCTGGAAGTTGAGTGCACACATTGACAACCGTTCTCTTAGATAGCTGCGTTTTGGATTTAGAAGCAGATATTTCCCTGTGCTTACTGCTGTTTCTTCCATATGCCGGTATTGGGCTGAAAACGCCTGTTTTGGGACTCTGCAGAGAAAGTGTTTGCAGACTGCTGAATCCACACACGGGTTTAACTCTCGAAGTTGAGTGCACACATTGACAACCGTTCTGTTAGATAGCTGCGTTTTGGATTTAGAAGCAGATATTTCCCTGTGCTTACTGCTGTTTCTTCCATATGCCGGTAATGGGCTGAAAACGCCTGTTTTGGGACTCTGCAGAGAAAGTGTTTGCAGACTGCTGAATCCACACACGGGTTTAACTCCGGAAGTTGAGTGCACACATTGACAACCGTTCTGTTAGATAGCTGCGTTTTGGATTTAGAAGCAGATATTTCCCTGGGCTTACTGCTGTTTCTTCCATATGCCGGTAATGGGCTGAAAACGCCTGTTTGGGGACTCTGCAGAGAAAGTGTTTGCAGACTGCTGAATCCACACACTGGTTTAACTCTGGAAGTTGAGTGCACACATTGACAACCGTTCTGTTAGATAGCTGCGTTTTGGATTTAGAAGCAGATATTTCCCTGTGCTTACTGCTGTTTCTTCCATATGCCGGTAATGGGCTGAAAACGCCTGTTTTGGGACTCTGCAGAGAAAGTGTTTGCAGACTGCTGAATCCACACACGGGTTTAACTCTGGAAGTTGAGTGCACACATTGACAACCGTTCTGTTAGATAGCTGCGTTTTGGATTTAGAAGCAGATATTTCCCTGGGCTTACTGCTGTTTCTTCCATATGCCGGTAATGGGCTGAAAACGCCTGTTTGGAGACTCTGCAGAGAAAGTGTTTGCAGACTGCTGAATCCACACACGGGTTTAACTCCGGAAGGTGAGTGCACACATTGACAACCGTTCTGTTAGATAGCTGCGTTTTGGATTTAGAAGCAGATATTTCCCTGTGCTTACTGCTGTTTCTTTCATATGCCGGTAATGGGCTGAAAACGCCTGTTTTGGAACTCTGCAGAGAAAGTGTTTGCAGACTGCTGAATCCACACACGGGTTTATCTCTGGAAGTTGAGTGCACACATTGACAACCGTTCTGTTAGATAGCTGCGTTTTGGATTTAGAAGCAGATATTTCCCTGTGCTTACTGCTGTTTCTTCCGTATGCCGGTAATGGGCTGAAATCGCCTGTTTTGGGACTCTGAAGAGAAAGTGTTTGCAGACTCCTGAATCCACACAAGGGTTTAACTCTGGAAGTTGAGTGCACACATTGACAACCGTTCTGTTAGATAGCTGCGTTTTGGATTTAGAAGCAGATATTTCCCTTTGCTTACTGCTGTTTCTTCCAGATGCCGGTAATGGGCTGAAAACGCCTGTTTTGGGACTCTGCAGAGAAAGTGTTTGCAGACTGCTGAATCCACACACGGGTTTAACTCTGGAAGTTGAGTGCACACATTGACAACCGTTCTGTTAGATAGCTTCGTTTTGGATTTAGAAGCAGATATTTCCCTGTGCTTACTGCTGTTTCTTCCATATGCCGGTAATGGGCTGAAAACGCCTGTTTGGGGACTCTGCAGAGAAAGTGTTTGCAGACTGCTGAATCCACACACGGGTTTAACTCTGGAAGTTGAGTGCACACATTGACAACCGTTCTGTTAGATAGCTGCGTTTTGGATTTAGAAGCAGATATTTCCCTGTGCTTACTGCTGTTTCTTCCATATGCCGGTAATGGGCTGAAAACGCCTGTTTTGGGACTCTGCAGAGAAAGTGTTTGCAGACTGCTGAATCCACACACGGGTTTAACTCTGGAAGTTGAGTGCACACATTGACAACCGTTCTGTTAGATAGCTGCGTTTTGGATTTAGAAGCAGATATTTCCCTGTGCTTACTGCTGTTTCTTCCATATGCCGGTAATGGCCTGAAAACGCCTGTTTTGGGACTCTGCAGAGAAAGTGTTTGCAGACTGCTGAATCCACACACGGGTTTAACTCTGGAAGTTGAGTGCACACATTGACAACCGTTCTGTTAGATAGCTGCGTTTTGGATTTAGAAGCAGATATTTCCCTGTGCTTACTGCTGTTTCTTCCATATGCCGGTAATGGGCTGAAAACGCCTGTTTTGGGACTCTGCAGAGAAAGTGTTTGCAGACTGCTGAATCCACACACGGGTTTAACTCTGGAAGTTGAGTGCACACATTGACAACCGTTCTGTTAGATAGCTGCGTTTTGGATTTAGAAGCAGATATTTCCCTGTGCTTACTGCTGTTTCTTCCATATGCCGGTAATGGGCTGAAAACGCCTGTTTTGGGACTCTGCAGAGAAAGTGTTTGCAGACTACTGAATCCACACACGGGTTTAACTCTCGAAGTTGAGTGCACACATTGACAACCGTTCTGTTAGATAGCTGCGTTTTGGATTTAGAAGCAGATATTTCCCTGTGCTTACTGCTGTTTCTTCCATATGCCGGTAATGGGCTGAAAACGCCTGTTTTGGGACTCTGCAGAGAAAGTGTTTGCAGACTGCTGAATCCACACACGGGTTTAACTCCGGAAGTTGAGTGCACACATTGACAACCGTTCTGTTAGATAGCTGCGTTTTGGATTTGGAAGCAGATATTTCCCTGGGCTTACTGCTGTTTCTTCCATATGCCGGTAATGGGCTGAAAACGCCTGTTTGGGGACTCTGCAGAGAAAGTGTTTGCAGACTGCTGAATCCACACACTGGTTTAACTCTGGAAGTTGAGTGCACACATTGACAACCGTTCTGTTAGATAGCTGCGTTTTGGATTTAGAAGCAGATATTTCCCTGTGCTTACTGCTGTTTCTTCCATATGCCGGTAATGGGCTGAAAACGCCTGTTTTGGGACTCTGCAGAGAAAGTGTTTGCAGACTGCTGAATCCACACACGGGTTTAACTCTGGAAGTTGAGTGCACACATTGACAACCGTTCTGTTAGATAGCTGCGTTTTGGATTTAGAAGCAGATATTTCCCTGGGCTTACTGCTGTTTCTTCCATATGCCGGTAATGGGCTGAAAACGCCTGTTTGGAGACTCTGCAGAGAAAGTGTTTGCAGACTGCTGAATCCACACACGGGTTTAACTCTGGAAGTTGAGTGCAAACATTGACAACCGTTCTGTTAGATAGCTGCGTTTTGGATTTAGAAGCAGATATTTCCCTGTGCTTACTGCCGTTTCTTCCATATGCCGGTAATGGGCTGAAAACGCCTGTTTTGGGACTCTGCAGAGAAAGTGTTTGCAGACTGCTGAATCCACACACGGGTTTAACTCTGGAAGTTGAGTGCACACATTGACAACCGTTCTGTTAGATAGCTGCGTTTTGGATTTAGAAGCAGATATTTCCCTGTGCTTACTGCTGTTTCTTCCATATGCCGGTTATGGGCTGAAAACGCCTGTTTTGGGACTCTGCAGAGAAAGTGTTTGCAGACTGCTGAATCCACACACGGGTTTAACTCTGGAAGTTGAGTGCACACATTGACAACCGTTCTGTTAGATAGCTGCGTTTTGGATTTAGAAGCAGATATTTCCCTGTGCTTACTGCTGTTTCTTCCATATGCCGGTAATGGGCTGAAAACGCCTGTTTTGGGACTCTGCAGAGAAAGTGTTTGCAGACTGCTGAATCCACACACTTGTTTAACTCTGGAAGTTGAGTGCACACATTGACAACCGTTCTGTTAGATAGCTGCGTTTTGGATTTAGAAGCAGATATTTCCCTGTGCTTACTGCTGTTTCTTTCATATGCCGGTAATGTGCTGAAAACGCCTGTTTTTGGACTCTGCAGAGAAAGTGTTTGCAGACTGCTGAATCCACACACGGGTTTAACTCTGGAAGTTGAGTGCACACATTGACAACCGTTCTGTTAGAGAGCTGCGTTTTGGATTTAGAAGCAGATATTTCCCTGTGCTTACTGCTGTTTCTTTCATATGCCGGTAATGGGCTGAAAACGCCTGTTTGGGAACTCTGCCGAGAAAGTGTTTGCAGACTGCTGAATCCACACACGGGTTTAACTCTGGAAGTTGAGTGCACACATTGACAACCGTTCTGTTAGATAGCTGCGTTTTGGATTTAGAAGCAGATATTTCCCTGTGCTTACTGCTGTTTCTTCCAGATGCCGGTAATGGGCTGAAAACGCCTGTTTTGGGACTCTGCAGAGAAAGTGTTTGCAGACTGCTGAATCCACACACGGGTTTAACTCTGGAAGTTGAGTGCACACATTGACAACCGTTCTGTTAGATAGCTTCGTTTTGGATTTAGAAGCAGATATTTCCCTGTACTTACTGCTGTTTCTTCCATATGCCGGTAATGGGCTGAAAACGCCTGTTTTGGGACTCTGCAGAGAAAGTGTTTGCAGACTGCTGAATCCACACACGGGATTAACTCTGGAAGTTGAGTGCACACATTGACAACCGTTCTGTTAGATAGCTGCGTTTTGGATTTAGAAGCAGATATTTCCCTGTGCTTACTACTGTTTCTTCCATATGCCGGTAATGGGCTGAAAACGCCTGTTTTGGGACTCTGCAGAGAAAGTGTTTGCAGACTGCTGAATCCACACACGGGTTTAACTCTGGAAGTTGAGTGCACACATTGACAACCGTTCTGTTAGATAGCTGCGTTTTGGATTTAGAAGCAGATATTTCCCTGTGCTTACTGCTGTTTCTTCCATATGCCGGTAATGGGCTGAAAACGCCTGTTTTGGGACTCTGCAGAGAAAGTGTTTGCAGACTGCTGAATCCACACACTGGTTTAACTCTGGAAGTTGAGTGCACACATTGACAACCGTTCTGTTAGATAGCTGCGTTTTGGATTTAGAAGCAGATATTTCCCTGTGCTTACTGCTGTTTCTTCCATGTCGGTAATGGGCTGAAAACGCCTGTTTTCGGACTCTGCAGAGAAAGTGTTTGCAGACTGCTGAATCCACACACGGGTTTAACTCTGGAAGTTGAGTGCACACATTGACAACCGTTCTGTTAGATAGCTGCGTTTTGGATTTAGAAGCAGATATTTCCCTGTGCTTACTGCTGTTTCTTCCATATGCCGGTAATGGGCTGAAAACGCCTGTTTGGGGACTCTGCAGAGAAAGTGTTTGCTGACTGCTGAATCCACACACGGGTTTAACTCTGGAAGTTGAGTGCACACATTGACAACCGTTCTGTTAGATAGCTGCGTTTTGGATTTAGAAGCAGATATTTCCCTGGGCTTACTGCTGTTTCTTCCATATGCCGGTAATGGGCTGAAAACGCCTGTTTGGGGACTCTGCAGAGAAAGTGTTTGCAGACTGCTGAATCCACACACGGGTTTAACTCCGGAAGTTGAGTGCACACATTGACAACCGTTCTGTTAGATAGCTGCGTTTTGGATTTAGAAGCAGATATTTCCCTGTGCTTACTGCTGTTTCTTCCATATGCCGGTAATGGGCTGAAAACGCCTCTTTTGGGACTCTGCAGAGAAAGTGTTTGCAGACTGTTGAATCCACACACGGGTTTAACTCTGGAAGTTGAGTGCACACATTGACAACCGTTCTGTTAGATAGCTGCGTTTTGGATTTAGAAGCAGATATTTCCCTGGGCTTACTGCTGTTTCTTCCATATGCCGGTAATGGGCTGAAAACGCCTGTTTGGAGACTCTGCAGAGAAAGTGTTTGCAGACTGCTGAATCCACACACGGGTTTAACTCCGGAAGTTGAGTGCACACATTGACAACCGTTCTGTTAGATAGCTGCGTTTTGGATTTAGAAGCAGATATTTCCCTGTGCTTACTGCCGTTTCTTCCATATGCCGGTAATGGGCTGAAAACGCCTGTTTTGGAACTCTGCAGAGAAAGTGTTTGCAGACTGCTGAATCCACACACAGGTTTATCTCTGGAAGTTGAGTGCACAAATTGACAACCGTTCTGTTAGATAGCTGCTTTTTGGATTTAGATGCAGATATTTCCCTGTGCTTACTGCTGTTTCTTCCATATGCCGGAAACGGGCTGAAAACGCCTGTTTGGGGACTCTGCAGAGAAAGTGTTTGCAGACTGCTGAATCCACACACGGGTTTAACTCTGGAAGTTGAGTGCAAACATTGACAACCGTTCTGTTAGATAGCTGCGTTTTGGTTTTAGAAGCAGATATTTCCCTGTGCTTACTGCCGTTTCTTCCATATGCCGGTAATGGGCTGAAAACGCCTGTTTTGGGACTCTGCAGAGAAAGTGTTGGCAGACTGCTGAATCCACACACGGGTTTAACTCTGGAAGTTGAGTGCACACATTGACAACCGTTCTGTTAGATAGCTGCGTTTTGGATTTAGTAGCAGATATTTCCCTGTGCTTACTGCTGTTTCTTCCATATGCCGGTAATGGGCTGAAAACGCCTGTTTTGGGACTCTGCAGAGAAAGTGTTTGCAGACTGCTGAATCCACACACGGGTTTAACTCTGGAAGTTGAGTGCACACATTGACAACCGTTCTGTTAGATAGCTGCGTTTTGGATTTAGAAGCAGATATTTCCCTGTGCTTACTGCTGTTTCTTCCATATGCCGGTAATGGGCTGAAAACGCCTGTTTTGGGACTCTGCAGAGAAAGTGTTTGCAGACTGCTGAATCCACACACGGGTTTAACTCTGGAAGTTGAGTGCACACATTGACAACCGTTCTGTTAGATAGCTGCGTTTTGGATTTAGAAGCAGATATTTCCCTGTGCTTACTGCTGTTTCTTCCGTATGCCGGTAATGTGCTGAAAACGCCTGTTTTGGGACTCTGCAGAGAAAGTGTTTGCAGACTGCTGAATCCACACACGGGTTTAACTCTGGAAGTTGAGTGCACACATTGACAACCGTTCTGTTAGAGAGCTGCGTTTTGGATTTAGAAGCAGATATTTCCCTGTGCTTACTGCTGTTTCTTTCATATGCCGGTAATGGGCTGAAAACGCCTGTTTGGGAACTCTGCAGAGAAAGTGTTTGCAGACTGCTGAATCCACACACGGGTTTAACTCTGGAAGTTGAGTGCACACATTGACAACCGTTCTGTTAGATAGCTGCGTTTTGGATTTAGAAGCAGATATTTCCCTGGGCTTACTGCTGTTTCTTCCATATGCCGGTAATGGGCTGAAAACGCCTGTTTTGGGACTCTGCAGAGAAAGTGTTTGCAGACTGCTGAATCCACACACGGGTTTCACTCTGGAAGTTGAGTGCACACATTGACAACGGTTCTGTTAGATAGCTGCGTTTTGGATTTAGAAGCAGATATTTCCCTGTGCTTACTGCTGTTTCTTCCGTATGCCGGTAATGGGCTGAAATCGCCTGTTTTGGGACTCTGAAGAGAAAGTGTTTGCAGACTCCTGAATCCACACAAGGGTTTAACTCTGGAAGTTGAGTGCACACATTGACAACCGTTCTGTTAGATAGCTGCGTTTTGGATTTAGAAGCAGATATTTCCCTGTGCTTACTGCTGTTTCTTCCAGATGCTGGTAATGGGCTGAAAACGCCTGTTTTGGGACTCTGCAGAGAAAGTGTTTGCAGACTGGTGAATCCACACACGGGTTTAACTCTGGAAGTTGAGTGCACACATTGACAACCGTTCTGTTAGATAGCTGCGTTTTGGATTTAGAAGCAGATATTTCCCTGGGCTTACTGCTGTTTCTTCCATATGCCGGTAATGGGCTGAAAACGCCTGTTTGGGGACTCTGCAGAGAAAGTGTTTGCAGACTGCTGAATCCACACACGGGTTTAACTCTGGAAGTTGAGTGCACACATTGACAACCGTTCTGTTAGATAGCTGCGTTTTGGATTTAGAAGCAGATATTTCCCTGTGCTTACTGCCGTATCTTCCATATGCCGGTAATGGGCTGAAAACGCCTGTTTTGGAACTCTGCAGAGAAAGTGTTTGCAGACTGCTGAATCCACACACGGGTTTATCTCTGGAAGTTGAGTGCACAAATTGACAACCGTTCTGTTAGATAGCTGCTTTTTGGATTTAGAAGCAGATATTTCCCTGGGCTTACTGCTGTTTCTTCCATATGCCGGTAACGGGCTGAAAACGCCTGTTTGGGGACTCTGCAGAGAAAGTGTTTGCAGACTGCTGAATCCACACACGGGTTTAACTCTGGAAGTTGAGTGCAAACATTGACAACCGTTCTGTTAGATAGCTGCGTTTTGGATTTAGAAGCAGATATTTCCCTGTGCTTACTGCCGTTTCTTCCATATGCCGGTAATGGGCTGAAAACGCCTGTTTTGGGACTCTGCAGAGAAAGTGTTTGCAGACTGCTGAATCCACACACGGGTTTAACTCTGGAAGTTGAGTGCACACATTGACAACCGTTCTGTTAGATAGCTGCGTTTTGGATTTAGTAGCAGATATTTCCCTGTGCTTACTGCTGTTTCTTCCATATGCCGGTAATGGGCTGAAAACGCCTGTTTTGGGACTCTGCAGAGAAAGTGTTTGCAGACTGCTGAATCCACACACGGGTTTAACTCTGGAAGTTGAGTGCACACATTGACAACCGTTCTGTTAGATAGCTGCGTTTTGGATTTAGAAGCAGATATTTCCCTGTGCTTACTGCTGTTTCTTCCATATGCCGGTAATGGGCTGAAAACGCCTGTTTTGGGACTCTGCAGAGAAAGTGTTTGCAGACTGCTGAATCCACACACGGGTTTAACTCCGTAAGTTGAGTGCACACATTGACAACCGTTCTGTTAGATAGCTGCGTTTTGGATTTAGAAGCAGATATTTCCCTGTGCTTACTGCTGTTTCTTCCATATGCCGGTAATGTGCTGAAAACGCCTGTTTTGGGACTCTGCAGAGAAAGTGTTTGCAGACTGCTGAATCCACACACGGGTTTAACTCTGGAAGTTGAGTGCACACATTGACAACCGTTCTGTTAGAGAGCTGCGTTTTGGATTTAGAAGCAGATATTTCCCTGTGCTTACTGCTGTTTCTTTCATATGCCGGTAATGGGCTGAAAACGCCTGTTTGGGAACTCTGCAGAGAAAGTGTTTGCAGACTGCTGAATCCACACACGGGTTTAACTCTGGAAGTTGAGTGCACACATTGACAACCGTTCTGTTAGATAGCTGCGTTTTGGATTTAGAAGCAGATATTTCCCTGTGCTTACTGCTGTTTCTTCCATATGCCGGTAATGGGCTGAAAACGCCTGTTTTGGGACTCTGCAGAGAAAGTGTTTGCAGACTGCTGAATCCACACACGGGTTTAACTCTGGAAGTTGAGTGCACACATTGAAAACCGTTCTGTTAGATAGCTGCGTTTTGGATTTAGAAGCAGATATTTCCCTGTGCTTACTGCTGTTTCTTCCGTATGCCGGTAATGGGCTGAAATCGCCTGTTTTGGAACTCTGAAGAGAAAGTGTTTGCAGACTCCTGAATCCACACAAGGGTTTAACTCTGGAAGTTGAGTGCACACATTGACAACCGTTCTGTTAGATAGCTGCGTTTTGGATTTAGAAGCAGATATTTCCCTGTGCTTACTGCTGTTTCTTCCAGATGCTGGTAATGGGCTGAAAACGCCTGTTTTGGGACTCTGCAGAGAAAGTGTTTGCAGACTGCTGAATCCACACACGGGTTTAACTCTGGAAGTTGAGTGCACACATTGACAACCGTTCTGTTAGATAGCTTCGTTTTGGATTTAGAAGCAGATATTTCCCTGTGCTTACTGCTGTTTCTTCCATATGCCGGTAATGGGCTGAAAACGCCTGTTTGGGGACTCTGCAGAGAAAGTGTTTGCAGACTGCTGAATCCACACACGGGTTTAACTCTGGAAGTTGAGTGCACACATTGACAACCGTTCTGTTAGATAGCTGCGTTTCGGATTTAGAAGCAGATATTTCCCTGTGCTTACTGCTGTTTCTTCCATATGCCGGTTATGGGCTGAAAACGCCTCTTTTGGGACTCTGCAGAGAAAGTGTTTCAAGACTGCTGAATCCACACACGGGTTTAACTCTGGAAGTTGAGTGCACACATTGACAACCGTTCTCTTAGATAGCTGCGTTTTGGATTTAGAAGCAGATATTTCCCTGTGCTTACTGCTGTTTCTTCCACATGCCGGTAAAGGGCTGAAAACGCCTGTTTTGGGACTCTGCAGAGAAAGTGTTTGCAGACTCCTGAATCTACACACTGGTTTAACTCTAGAAGTTGAGTGCACGCATTGACAACCGTTCTGTTAGATAGCTGCGTTTTGGATTTAGAAGCAGATATTTCCCTGTGCTTACTGCCGTTTCTTCCATATGCCGGTAATGGGCTGAAAACGCCTGTTTGGGGACTCTGCAGAGAAAGTGTTTGCAGACTGCTGAATCCACACACGGGTTTAACTCTGGAAGTTGAGTGCACACATTGACAACCGTTCTGTTAGATAGCTGCGTTTTGGATTTAGAAGCAGATATTTCCCTGGGCTTACTGCTGTTTCTTCCATATGCCGGTAATGGGCTGAAAACGCCTGTTTGGAGACTCTGCAGAGAAAGTGTTTGCAGACTGCTGAATCCACACTCGGGTTTAACTCCGGAAGTTGAGTGCACACATTGACAACCGTTCTGTTAGATAGCTGCGTTTTGGATTTAGAAGCAGATATTTCCCTGTGCTTACTGCCGTTTCTTCCATATGCCGGTAATGGGCTGAAAACGCCTGTTTTGGAACGCTGCAGAGAAAGTGTTTGCAGACTGCTGAATCCACACACGGGTTTATCTCTGGAAGTTGAGTGCACACATTGACAACCGTTCTGTTAGATAGCTGCTTTTTGGATTTAGAAGCAGATATTTCCCTGTGCTTACTGCTGTTTCTTCCATATGCCGGTAACGGGCTGAAAACGCCTGTTTGGGGACTCTGCAGAGAAAGTGTTTGCAGACTGCTGAATCCACACACGGGTTTAACTCTGGAAGTTGAGTGCAAACATTGACAACCGTTCTGTTAGATAGCTGCGTTTTGGATTTAGAAGCAGATATTTCCCTGTGCTTACTGCCGTTTCTTCCATATGCCGGTAATTGGCTGAAAACGCCTGTTTTGGGACTCTGCAGAGAAAGTGTTTGCAGACTGCTGAATCCACACACGGGTTTAACTCTGGAAGTTCAGTGCACACATTGACAACCGTTCTGTTAGATAGCTGCGTTTTGGATTTAGAAGCAGATATTTCCCTGTGCTTACTGCCGTTTTTCCATATGCCGGTAATGGGCTGAAAACGCCTGTTTTGGGACTCTGCAGAGAAAGTGTTTGCAGACTGCTGAATCCACACACGGGTTTAACTCTGGAAGTTGAGTGTACACATTGACAACCGTTCTGTTAGATAGCTGCGTTTTGGATTTAGAAGCAGATATTTCCCTGTGCTTACTGCCGTTTCTTCCATATGCCGGTAATGGGCTGAAAACGCCTGTTTTGGGACTCTGCAGAGAAAGTGTTTGCAGACTGCTGTATCCACACACGGGTTTAACTCTGGAAGTTGAGTGCACACATTGACAACCGTTCTGTTAGATAGCTGCTTTTTGGATTTAGAAGCAGATATTTCCCTGTGCTTACTGCTGTTTCTTCCATATGCCGGTAATGGGCTGAAAACGCCTGTTTGGGGACTCTGCAGAGAAAGTGTTTGCAGACTGCTGAATCCACACACGGGTTTAACTCTGGAAGTTGAGTGCACACATTGACAACCGTTCTGTTAGATAGCTGCGTTTCGGATTTAGAAGCAGATATTTCCCTGGGCTTACTGCTGTTTCTTCCATATGCCGGTAATGGGCTGAAAACGCCTGTTTGGAGACTCTGCAGAGAAAGTGTTTGCAGACTGCTGAATCCACACACGGGTTTAACTCCGGAAGTTGAGTGCACACATTGACAACCGTTCTGTTAGATAGCTGCGTTTTGGATTTAGAAGCAGATATTTCCCTGTGCTTACTGCCGTTTCTTCCATAGGCCGGTAATGGGCTGAAAACGCCTGTTTTGGGACTCTGCAGAGAAAGTGTTTGCAGACTGCTGAATCCACACACGGGTTTAACTCTGGAAGTTGAGTGCACACATTGACAACAGTTCTGTTAGATAGCTGCTTTTTGGATTTAGAAGCAGATATTTCCCTGTGCTTACTGCTGTTTCTTCCATATGCCGGTAACGGACTGAAAACGCCTGTTTGGGGACTCTGCAGAGAAAGTGTTTGCAGACTGCTGAATCCACACACGGGTTTAACTCTGGAAGTTGAGTGCAAACATTGACAACCGTTCTGTTAGATAGCTTCGTTTTGGATTTAGAAGCAGATATTTCCCTGTGCTTACTGCCGTTTCTTCCATATGCCGGTAATGGGCTGAAAACGCCTGTTTTGGGACTCTGCAGAGAAAGTGTTTGCAGACTGCTGAATCCACACACGGGTTTAACTCTGGAAGTTGAGTGCACACATTGACAACCGTTCTGTTAGATAGCTGCGTTTTGGATTTAGAAGCAGATATTTCCCTGTGCTTACTGCTGTTTCTTCCATATGCCGGTAATGGGCTGAAAACGCCTGTTTTGGGACTCTGCAGAGAAAGTGTTTGCAGACTGCTGAATCCACACACGGGTTTAACTCTGGAAGTTGAGTGCACACATTGACAACCGTTCTGTTAGATAGCTTCGTTTTGGATTTAGAAGCAGATATTTCCCTGTGCTTACTGCTCTTTCTTCCATATGCCGGTAATGGGCTGAAAACGCCTGTTTTGGGACTCTGCAGAGAAAGTGTTTGCAGACTGCTGAATCCACACACGGGTTTAACTCTGGAAGTTGAGTGTACACATTGACAACCGTTCTGTTAGATAGCTGCGTTTTGGATTTAGAAGCAGATATTTCCCTGTTCTTACTGCTGTTTCTTCCATATGCCGGTAAAGGGCTGAAAACGCCTGTTTTGGGACTCTGCAGAGAAAGTGTTTGCAGACTCCTGAATCTACACACTGGTTTAACTCTGGAAGTTGAGTGCACACATTGACAACCGTTCTGTTAGATAGCTGCGTTTTGGATTTAGAAGCAGATATTTCCCTGTGCTCACTGCCGTTTCTTCCATATGCCGGTAATGGGCTGAAAACGCCTGTTTGGGGACTCTGCAGAGAAAGTGTTTGCAGACTGCTGAATCCACACACGGGTTTAACTCTGGAAGTTGAGTGCACACATTGACAACCGTTCTGTTAGATAGCTGCGTTTTGGATTTAGAAGCAGATATTTCCCTGTGCTTACTGCCGTTTCTTCCATATGCCGGTAATGGGCTGAAAACGCCTGTTTTGGAACTCTGCAGAGAAAGTGTTTGCAGACTGCTGAATCCACACACGGGTTTAACTCTGGAAGTTGAGTGCACACATTGACAACCGTTCTGTTAGATAGCTGCTTTTTGGATTTAGAAGCAGATATTTCCCTGTGCTTACTGCTGTTTCTTCCATATGCCGGTAATGGGCTGAAAACGCCTGTTTGGGGACTCTGCAGAGAAAGTGTTTGCAGACTGCTGAATCCACACACGGGTTTAACTCTGGAAGTTGAGTGCACACATTGACAACCGTTCTGTTAGACAGCTGCGTTTTGGATTTAGAAGCAGATATTTCCCTGTGCTTACTGCTCTTTCTTCCATATGCCGGTAATGGGCTGAAAACGCCTGTTTTGGGACTCTGCAGAGAAAGTGTTTGCAGACTGCTGAATCCACACACGGGTTTAACTCTGGAAGTTGAGTGTACACATTGACAACCGTTCTGTTAGATAGCTGCGTTTTGGATTTAGAAGCAGATATTTCCCTGTTCTTACTGCTGTTTCTTCCATATGCCGGTAAAGGGCTGAAAACGCCTGTTTTGGGACTCTGCAGAGAACGTGTTTGCAGACTCCTGAATCTACACACTGGTTTAACTCTGGAAGTTGAGTGCACACATTGACAACCGTTCTGTTAGATAGCTGCGTTTTGGATTTAGAAGCAGATATTTCCCTGTGCTCACTGCCGTTTCTTCCATATGCCGGTAATGGGCTGAAAACGCCTGTTTTGGGACTCTGCAGAGAAAGTGTTTGCAGACTGCTGAATCCACACACGGGTTTAACTCTGGAAGTTGAGTGCACACATTGACAACCGTTCTGTTAGATAGCTGCGTTTTGGATTTAGAAGCAGATATTTCCCTCTGCTTACTGCTGTTTCTTCCCTATGCCGGTAATGGGCTGAAAACGCCTGTTTTGGGACTCTGCAGAGAAAGTGTTTGCAGACTGCTGAATCCACACACGGGTTTAACTCTGGAAGTTGAGTGCACACATTGACAACCGTTCTGTTAGATAGCTGCGTTTTGGATTTAGAAGCAGATATTTCCCTGTGCTTACTGCTGTTTCTTCCATATGCCGGTAAAGGGCTGAAAACGCCTGTTTTGGGACTCTGCAGAGAAAGTGTTTGCAGACTGCTGAATCCACACACGGGTTTACCTCTGGAAGTTGAGTGCACACATTGACAACCGTTCTGTTAGATAGCTGCGTTTTGGATTTAGAAGCAGATATTTCCCTGGGCTTACTGCTGTTTCTTCCATATGCCGGTAATGGCCTGAAAACGCCTGTTTTGGGACTCTGCAGAGAAAGTGTTTGCAGACTGCTGAATCCACACACGGGTTTAACTCTGGAAGTTGAGTGCACACATTGACAACCGTTCTGTTACATAGCTGCGTTTTGGATTTAGAAGCAGATATTTCCCTGGGCTTACTCCGTTTCTTCCATATGCCGGTAATGGGCTGAAAACGTCTGTTTTGGGACTGTGCAGAGAAGATGTTTGCAGACTGCTGAATCCACACACGGTTTTAACTCTGGAAGTTGAGTGCACACATTGACAACCGTTCTGTTAGATAGCTGCGTTTTGGATTTAGAAGCAGATATTTCCCTATGCTTACTGCTCTTTCTTCCATATGCCGGTAATGGGCTGAAAACGCCTGTTTTGGGACTCTGCAGAGAAAGTGTTTGCAGACTGCTGAATCCACACACGGGTTTAACTCTGGAAGTTGAGTGCACACATTGACAACCGTTCTGTTAGATAGCTGCGTTTTGGATTTAGAAGCAGATATTTCCCTGTGCTTACTGCTGTTTCTTCCATATGCCGGTAAAGGGCTGAAAACGCCTGTTTTGGGACTCTGCAGAGAAAGTGTTTGCAGACTCCTGAATCTACACACGGGTTTAACTCTGGAAGTTGAGTGCACACATTGACAACCGTTCTGTTAGATAGCTGCGTTTTGGATTTAGAAGCAGATATTTCCCTGTGCTCACTGCCGTTTCTTCCATATGCCGGTAATGGGCTGAAAACGCCTGTTTTGTGACTCTGCAGAGAAAGTGTTTGCAGACTGCTGAATCCACACACGGGTTTAACTCTGGAAGTTGAGTGCACACATTGACAACCGTTCTGTTAGATAGCTGCGTTTTGGATTTAGAAGCAGATATTTCCCTGTGCTTACTGCCGTTTCTTCCATATGCCGGTAATGGGCTGAAAACGCCTGTTTTGGAACTCTGCAGAGAAAGTGTTTGCAGACTGCTGAATCCACACACGGGTTTAACTCTGGAAGTTGAGTGCACACATTGACAACCGTTCTGTTAGATAGCTGCTTTTTGGATTTAGAAGCAGATATTTCCCTGTGCTTACTGCTGTTTCTTCCATATGCCGGTAATGGGCTGAAAACGCCTGTTTGGGGACTCTGCAGAGAAAGTGTTTGCAGACTGCTGAATCCACACACGGGTTTAACTCTGGAAGTTGAGTGCACACATTGACAACCGTTCTGTTAGATAGCTGCGTTTTGGATTTAGAAGCAGATATTTCCCTGGGCTTACTGCTGTTTCTTCCCTATGCCGGTAATGGGCTGAAAACGCCTGTTTGGAGACTCTGCAGAGAAAGTGTTTGCAGACTGCTGAATCCACACACGGGTTTATCTCCGGAAGTTGAGTGCACACATTGACAACCGTTCTGTTAGATAGCTGCGTTTTGGATTTAGAAGCAGATATTTCCCTGTGCTTACTGCCGTTTCTTCCATATGCCGGTAATGGGCTGAAAACGCCTGTTTTGGAACTCTGCAGAGAAAGTGTTTGCAGACTGCTGGATCCACACACGGGTTTATCTCTGGAAGTTGAGTGCACACATTGACAACCGTTCTGTTAGATAGCTGCTTTTTGGATTTAGAAGCAGATATTTCCCTGTGCTTACTGCCGTTTCTTCCATATGCCGGTAATGGGCTGAAAACGCCTGTTTTGGGACTCTGCAGAGAAAGTGTTTGCAGACTGCTGAATCCACACACGGGTTTAACTCTGGAAGTTGAGTGCACACATTGACAACCGTTCTGTTAGATAGCTGCGTTTTGGATTTAGAAGCAGATATTTCCCTGGGCTTACTGCTGTTTCTTCCATATGCCGGTAATGGGCTGAAAACGCCTGTTTGGGGACTCTGCAGAGAAAGTGTTTGCAGACTGCTGAATCCACACACGGGTTTAACTCTGGAAGTTGAGTGCACACATTGACAACCGTTCTGTTAGATAGCTGCGTTTTGGATTTAGAAGCAGATATTTCCCTGTGCTTACTGCCGTTTCTTCCATATGCCGGTAATGGGCTGAAAACGCCTGTTTTGGAACTCTGCAGAGAAAGTGTTTGCAGACTGCTGAATCCACACACGGGTTTAACTCTGGAAGTTGAGTGCACACATTGACAACCGTTCTGTTAGATAGCTGCTTTTTGGATTTAGAAGCAGATATTTCCCTGTGCTTACTGCTGTTTCTTCCATATGCTGGTAATGGGCTGAAAACGCCTGTTTGGGGACTCTGCAGAGAAAGTGTTTGCAGACTGCTGAATCCACACACGGGTTTAACTCTGGAAGTTGAGTGCACACATTGACAACCGTTCTGTTAGATAGCTGCGTTTTGGATTTAGAAGCAGATATTTCCCTGGGCTTACTGCTGTTTCTTCCATTTGCCGGTAATGGGCTGAAAACGCCTGTTTGGAGACTCTGCAGAGAAAGTGTTTGCAGACTGCTGAATCCACACACGGGTTTAACTCCGGAAGTTGAGTGCACACATTGACAACCGTTCTGTTAGATAGCTGCGTTTTGGATTTAGAAGCAGATATTTCCCTGTGCTTACTGCCGTTTCTTCCATATGCCGGTAATGGGCTGAAAACGCCTGTTTTGGAACTCTGCAGAGAAAGTGTTTGCAGACTGCTGAATCCACACACGGGTTTATCTCTGGAAGTTGAGTGCACACATTGACAACCGTTCTGTTAGATAGCTGCTTTTTGGATTTAGAAGCAGATATTTCCCTGTGCTTACTGCTGTTTCTTCCATATGCCGGTAACGGGCTGAAAACGCCTGTTTGGGGACTCTGCAGAGAAAGTGTTTGCAGACTGCTGAATCCACACACTTGTTTAACTCTGGAAGTTGAGTGCACACATTGACAACCGTTCTGTTAGATAGCTGCGTTTTGGATTTAGAAGCAGATATTTCCCTGTGCTTACTGCCGTTTCTTCCATATGCCGGTAATGTGCTGAAAACGCCTGTTTTGGGACTCTGCAGAGAAAGTGTTTGCAGACTGCTGAATCCACACACTGGTTTAACTCTGGAAGTTGAGTGCACACATTGACAACCGTTCTGTTAGATAGCTGCGTTTTGGATTTAGAAGCAGATATTTCCCTGTGCTTACTGCTGTTTCTTCCATATGCCGGTAATGGGCTGAAAACGCCTGTTTTGGGACTCTGCAGAGAAAGTGTTTGCAGACTGCTGAATCCACACACGGGTTTAACTCTGGAAGTTGAGTGCACACATTGACAACCGTTCTGTTAGATAGCTGCGTTTTGGATTTAGAAGCAGATATTTCCCTGTGCTTACTGCCGTTTCTTCCATATGCCGGTAATGGGCTGAAAACGCCTGTTTTGGGACTCTGCAGAGAAAGTGTTTGCAGACTGCTGAATCCACACACGGGTTTAACTCCGGAAGTTGAGTGCACACATTGACAACCGTTCTGTTAGATAGCTGCGTTTTGGATTTAGAAGCAGATATTTCCCTGTGCTTACTGCTGTTTCTTCCATATGCCGGTAATGCGCTGAAAACGCCTGTTTGGGGACTCTGCAGAGAAAGTGTTTGCAGACTGCTGAATCCACACACGGGTTTAACTCTGGAAGTTGAGTGCACACATTGACAACCGTTCTGTTAGATAGCTTCGTTTTGGATTTAGAAGCAGATATTTCCCTGTGCTTACTGCCGTTTCTTCCATATGCCGGTAATGGGCTGAAAACGCCTGTTTTGGGACTCTGCAGAGAAAGTGTTTGCAGACTGCTGAATCCACACACGGGTTTAACTCTGGAAGTTGAGTGCACACATTGACAACCGTTCTGTTAGATAGCTGCGTTTTGGATTTAGAAGCAGATATTTCCCTGGGCTTACTGCTGTTTCTTCCATATGCCGGTAATGGGCTGAAAACGCCTGTTTGGGGACTCTGCAGAGAAAGTGTTTGCAGACTGCTGAATCCACACACGGGTTTAACTCTGGAAGTTGAGTGCACACATTGACAACCGTTCTGTTAGATAGCTGCGTTTTGGATTTAGAAGCAGATATTTCCCTGTGCTTACTGCCGTTTCTTCCATATGCCGGTAATGGGCTGAAAACGCCTGTTTTGGAACTCTGCAGAGAAAGTGTTTGCAGACTGCTGAATCCACACACGGGTTTAACTCTGGAAGTTGAGTGCACACATTGACAACCGTTCTGTTAGATAGCTGCTTTTTGGATTTAGAAGCAGATATTTCCCTGTGCTTACTGCTGTTTCTTCCATATGCCGGTAATGGGCTGAAAACGCCTGTTTGGGGACTCTGCAGAGAAAGTGTTTGCAGACTGCTGAATCCACACACGGGTTTAACTCTGGAAGTTGAGTGCACACATTGACAACCGTTCTGTTAGATAGCTGCGTTTTGGATTTAGAAGCAGATATTTCCCTGGGCTTACTGCTGTTTCTTCCATTTGCCGGTAATGGGCTGAAAACGCCTGTTTGGAGACTCTGCAGAGAAAGTGTTTGCAGACTGCTGAATCCACACACGGGTTTAACTCCGGAAGCTGAGTGCACACATTGACAACCGTTCTGTTAGATAGCTGCGTTTTGGATTTAGAAGCAGATATTTCCCTGTGCTTACTGCCGTTTCTTCCATATGCCGGTAATGGGCTGAAAACGCCTGTTTTGGAACTCTGCAGAGAAAGTGTTTGCAGACTGCTGAATCCACACACGGGTTTATCTCTGGAAGTTGAGTGCACACATTGACAACCGTTCTGTTAGATAGCTGCTTTTTGGATTTAGAAGCAGATATTTCCCTGTGCTTACTGCTGTTTCTTCCATATGCCGGTAACGGGCTGAAAACGCCTGTTTGGGGACTCTGCAGAGAAAGTGTTTGCAGACTGCTGAATCCACACACTTGTTTAACTCTGGAAGTTGAGTGCACACATTGACAACCGTTCTGTTAGATAGCTGCGTTTTGGATTTAGAAGCAGATATTTCCCTGTGCTTACTGCCGTTTCTTCCATATGCCGGTAATGTGCTGAAAACGCCTGTTTTGGGACTCTGCAGAGAAAGTGTTTGCAGACTGCTGAATCCACACACTGGTTTAACTCTGGAAGTTGAGTGCACACATTGACAACCGTTCTGTTAGATAGCTGCGTTTTGGATTTAGAAGCAGATATTTCCCTGTGCTTACTGCTGTTTCTTCCATATGCCGGTAATGGGCTGAAAACGCCTGTTTTCGGACTCTGCAGAGAAAGTGTTTGCAGACTGCTGAATCCACACACGGGTTTAACTCTGGAAGTTGAGTGCACACATTGACAACCGTTCTGTTAGATAGCTGCGTTTTGGATTTAGAAGCAGATATTTCCCTGTGCTTACTGCCGTTTCTTCCATATGCCGGTAATGGGCTGAAAACGCCTGTTTTGGGACTCTGCAGAGAAAGTGTTTGCAGACTGCTGAATCCACACACGGGTTTAACTCCGGAAGTTGAGTGCACACATTGACAACCGTTCTGTTAGATAGCTGCGTTTTGGATTTAGAAGCAGATATTTCCCTGTGCTTACTGCTGTTTCTTCCATATGCCGGTAATGCGCTGAAAACGCCTGTTTGGGGACTCTGCAGAGAAAGTGTTTGCAGACTGCTGAATCCACACACGGGTTTAACTCTGGAAGTTGAGTGCACACATTGACAACCGTTCTGTTAGATAGCTGCGTTTTGGATTTAGAAGCAGATATTTCCCTGTGCTTACTGCCGTTTCTTCCATATGCCGGTAATGGGCTGAAAACGCCTGTTTTGGGACTCTGCAGAGAAAGTGTTTGCAGACTGCTGAATCCACACACGGGTTTAACTCTGGAAGTTGAGTGCACACATTGACAACCGTTCTGTTAGATAGCTGCGCTTTGGATTTAGAAGCAGATATTTCCCTGTGCTTACTGCCGTTTCTTCCATATGCCGGTAATGGGCTGAAAACGCCTGTTTTGGAACTCTGCAGAGAAAGTGTTTGCAGACTGCTGAATCCACACACGGGTTTAACTCTGGAAGTTGAGTGCACACATTGACAACCGTTCTGTTAGATAGCTGCTTTTTGGATTTAGAAGCAGATATTTCCCTGGGCTTACTGCTGTTTCTTCCATATGCCGGTAATGGGCTGAAAACGCCTGTTTTGGGACTCTGCAGAGAAAGTGTTTGCAGACTGCTGAATCCACACACGGGTTTAACTCTGGAAGTTGAGTGCACACATTGACAACCGTTCTGTTAGATAGCTGCGTTTTGGATTTAGAAGCAGATATTTCCCTGTGCTTACTGCCGTTTCTTCCATATGCCGGTAATGGGCTGAAAACGCCTGTTTTGGGACTCTGCAGAGAAAGTGTTTGCAGACTGCTGAATCCACACACGGGTTTAACTCTGGAAGTTGAGTGCACACATTGACAACCGTTCTGTTAGATAGCTGCGTTTTGGATTTAGAAGCAGATATTTCCCTGTGCTTACTGCCGTTTCTTCCATATGCCGGTAATGGGCTGAAAACGCGTGTTTTGGGACTCTGCAGAGAAAGTGTTTGCAGACTGCTGAATCCACACACGGGTTTAACTCTGGAAGTTGAGTGCACACATTGACAACCGTTCTGTTAGATAGCTGCGTTTTGGATTTAGAAGCAGATATTTCCCTGTGCTTACTGCTGTTTCTTCCATATGCCGGTAAAGGGCTGAAAACGCCTGTTTTGGGACTCTGCAGAGAAAGTGTTTGCAGACTGCTGAATCCACACACGGGTTTAACTCTGGAAGTTGAGTGCACACATTGACAACCGTTCTGTTAGATAGCTGCGTTTTGGATTTAGAAGCAGATATTTCCCTGTGCTTACTGCTGTTTCTTCCGTATGCCGGTAATGGGCTGAAATCGCCTGTTTTGGGACTCTGCAGAGAAAGTGTTTGCAGACTCCTGAATCCACACAAGGGTTTAACTCTGGAAGATGAGTGCACACATTGACAACCGTTCTGTTAGATAGCTGCGTTTTGGATTTAGAAGCAGATATTTTCCTGTGCTTACTGCTGTTTCTTTCATATGCCGGTAATGGGCTGAAAACGCCTGTTTTGGGACTCTGCAGAGAAAGTGTTTGCAGACTGCTGAATCCACACACGGGTTTAACTCGGGAAGTTGAGTGCACACATTGAAAACCGTTCTGTTAGTTAGCTGCGTTTTGGATTTAGAAGCAGATATTTCCCTGTGCTTACTGCTGTTTCTTCCATATGCCGGTAATGGCCTGAAAACGCCTGTTTTGGGACTCTGCAGAGAAAGTGTTTGCAGACTGCTGAATCCACACACTTGTTTAACTCTGGAAGTTGAGTGCACACATTGACAACCGTTCTGTTAGATAGCTGCGTTTTGGATTTAGAAGCAGATATTTCCCTGTGCTTACTGCTGTTTCTTCCATATGCCGGTAATGGGCTGAAAACGCCTGTTTTGGGACTCTGCAGAGAAAGTGTTTGCAGACTGCTGAATCCACACACGGGTTTAACTCTGGAAGTTGAGTGCACACATTGACAACCGTTCTGTTAGATAGCTGCGTTTTGGATTTAGAAGCAGATATTTCCCTGTGCTTACTGCTGTTTCTTCCATATGCCGGTAATGGGCTAAAAACGCCTGTTTTGGGACTCTGCAGAGAAAGTGTTTGCAGACTGCTGAATCCACACACGGGTTTAACTCCGGAAGTTGAGTGCACACATTGACAACCGTTCTGTTAGATAGCTGCGTTTTGGATTTAGAAGCAGATATTTCCCTGGGCTTACTGCTGTTTCTTCCATATGCCGGTAATGGGCTGAAAACGCCTGTTTTGGGACTCTGCAGAGAAAGTGTTTGCAGACTGCTGAATCCACACACGGGTTTAACTCTGGAAGTTGAGTGCAAACATTGACAACCGTTCTGTTAGATAGCTGCGTTTTGGATTTAGAAGCAGATATTTCCCTGGGCTTACTGCTGTTTCTTCCATATGCCGGTAATGGGCTGAAAACGCCTGTTTTGGGACTCTGCAGAGAAAGTGTTTGCAGACTGCTGAATCCACACACTGGTTTAATTCTGGAAGTTGAGTGCACACATTGACAACCGTTCTGTTAGATAGCTGCGTTTTGGATTTAGAAGCAGATATTTCCCTGTGCTTACTGCTGTTTCTTCCATATGCCGGTAACGGGCTGAAAACGCCTGTTTGGGGACTCTGCAGAGAAAGTGTTTGCAGACTTCTGAATCCACACACGGGTTTAACTCTGGAAGTTGAGTGCAAACATTGACAACCGTTCTGTTAGATAGCTGCGTTTTGGATTTAGAAGCAGATATTTCCCTGTGCTTACTGCCGTTTCTTCCATATGCCGGTAATGGGCTGAAAACGCCTGTTTTGGGACTCTGCAGAGAAAGTGTTTGCAGACTGCTGAATCCACACACGGGTTTAACTCTCGAAGTTGAGTGCACACATTGACAACCGTTCTGTTAGATAGCTGCGTTTTGGATTTAGAAGCAGATATTTCCCTGTGCTTACTGCTGTTTCTTCCATATGCCGGTAATGGGCTGAAAACGCCTGTTTTGGGACTCTGCAGAGAAAGTGTTTGCAGACTGCTGAATCCACACACGGGTTTAACTCTGGAAGTTGAGTGCACACATTGACAACCGTTCTGTTAGATAGCTACGTTTTGGATTTAGAAGCAGATATTTCCCTGTGCTTACTGCTGTTTCTTCCATATGCCGGTAATGGGCTGAAAACGCCTGTTATGGGACTCTGCAGAGAAAGTGTTTGCAGACTGCTGAATCCACACACTTGTTTAACTCTGGAAGTTGAGTGCACACATTGACAACCGTTCTGTTAGATAGCTGCGTTTTGGATTTAGAAGCAGATATTTCCCTGTGCTTACTGCCGTTTCTTCCATATGCCGGTAATGGGCTGAAAACGCCTGTTTTGGGACTCTGCAGAGAAAGTGTTTGCAGACTGCTGAATCCACACACGGGTTTAACTCTGGAAGTTGAGTGCACACATTGACAACCGTTCTGTTAGATAGCTGCTTTTTGGATTTAGAAGCAGATATTTCCCTGTGCTTACTGCTGTTTCTTCCCTATGCCGGTAAAGGGCTGAAAACGCCTGTTTTGGGACTCTGCAGAGAAAGTGTTTGCAGACTGCTGAATCCACACACGGGTTTAACTCTGGAAGTTGAGTGCACACATTGACAACCGTTCTGTTAGATAGCTGCGTTTTGGATTTAGAAGCAGATAATTCCCTGTGCTTACTGCTGTTTCTTCCATATGCCGGTAAAGGGCTGAAAACGCCTGTTTTGGGACTCTGCAGAGAAAGTGTTTGCAGACTGCTGAATCCACACACGGGTTTAACTCTGGAAGTTGAGTGCACACATTGACAACCGTTCTGTTAGATAGCTGCGTTTTGGATTTAGAAGCAGATATTTCCCTGTGCTTACTGCTGTTTCTTCCGTATGCCGGTAATGGGCTGAAATCGCCTGTTTTGGGACTCTGCAGAGAAAGTGTTTGCAGACTCCTGAATCCACACAAGGGTTTAACTCTGGAAGTTGAGTGCACACATTGACAACCGTTCTGTTAGATAGCTGCGTTTTGGATTTAGAAGCAGATATTTCCCTGTGCTTACTGCTGTTTCTTCCATATGCCGGTAATGGGCTGAAAACGCCTGTTTTGGGACTCTGCAGAGAAAGTGTTTGCAGACTGCTGAATCCACACACGGGTTTAACTCTGGAAGTTGAGTGCACACATTGACAACCGTTCTGTTAGATAGCTGCGTTTTGGATTTAGAAGCAGATATTTTCCTGTGCTTACTGCTGTTTCTTTCATATGCCGGTAATGGGCTGAAAACGCCTGTTTTGGGACTCTGCAGAGAAAGTGTTTGCAGACTGCTGAATCCACACACGGGTTTAACTCTGGAAGTTGAGTGCACACATTGACAACCGTTCTGTTAGTTAGCTGCGTTTTGGATTTAGAAGCAGATATTTCCCTGTGCTTACTGCTGTTTCTTCTATATGCCGGTAATGGCCTGAAAACGCCTGTTTTGGGACTCTGCAGAGAAAGTGTTTGCAGACTGCTGAATCCACACACTTGTTTAACTCTGGAAGTTGAGTGCACACATTGACAACCGTTCTGTTAGATAGCTGCGTTTTGGATTTAGAAGCAGATATTTCCCTGTGCTTACTGCTGTTTCTTCCATATGCCGGTAATGGGCTGAAAACGCCTGTTTTGGGACTCTGCAGAGAAAGTGTTTGCAGACTGCTGAATCCACACACGGGTTTAACTCTGGAAGTTGAGTGCACACATTGACAACCGTTCTGTTAGATAGCTGCGTTTTGGATTTAGAAGCAGATATTTCCCTGTGCTTACTGCTGTTTCTTCCATATGCCGGTAATGGGCTGAAAACGCCTGTTTTGGGACTCTGCAGAGAAAGTGTTTGCAGACTGCTGAATCCACACTCGGGTTTAACTCCGGAAGTTGAGTGCACACATTGACAACCGTTCTGTTAGATAGCTGCGTTTTGGATTTAGAAGCAGATATTTCCCTGGGCTTACTGCTGTTTCTTCCATATGCCGGTAATGGGCTGAAAACGCCTGTTTTGGGACTCTGCAGAGAAAGTGTTTGCAGACTGCTGAATCCACACACGGGTTTAACTCTGGAAGTTGAGTGCACACATTGACAACCGTTCTGTTAGATAGCTGCGTTTTGGATTTAGAAGCAGATATTTCCCTGGGCTTACTGCTGTTTCTTCCATATGCCGGTAATGGGCTGAAAACGCCTGTTTTGGGACTCTGCAGAGAAAGTGTTTGCAGACTGCTGAATCCACACACGGGTTTAACTCTGGAAGTTGAGTGCACACATTGACAACCGTTCTGTTAGATAGCTTCGTTTTGGATTTAGAAGCAGATATTTCCCTGTGCTTACTGCCGTTTCTTCCATATGCCGGTAATGGGCTGAAAACGCCTGTTTTGGAACTCTGCAGAGAAAGTGTTTGCAGACTGCTGAATCCACACACGGGTTTAACTCTGGAAGTTGAGGGCACACATTGACAACCGTTCTGTTAGATAGCTACTTTTTGGATTTAGAAGCAGATATTTCCCTGTGCTTACTGCTGTTTCTTCCATATGACGGTAATGGGCTGAAAACGCCTGTTTGGGGACTCTGCAGAGAAAGTGTTTGCAGACTGCTGAATCCACACACGGGTTTAACTCTGGAAGTTGAGTGCACACATTGACAACCGTTCTGTTAGATAGCTGCGTTTTGGATTTAGAAGCAGATATTTCCCTGTGCTTACTGCCGTTTCTTCCATATGCCGGTAATGGGCTGAAAACGCCTGTTTTGGGACTCTGCAGAGAAAGTGTTTGCAGACTGCTGAATCCACACACGGGTTTAACTCTGGAAGTTGAGTGCACACATTGACAACCGTTCTGTTAGATAGCTGCTTTTTGGATTTAGAAGCAGATATTTCCCTGTGCTTACTGCTGTTTCTTCCATATGCCGGTAATGGGCTGAAAACGCCTGTTTTGGGACTCTGCAGAGAAAGTGTTTGCAGACTGCTGAATCCACACACGGGTTTAACTCTGGAAGTTGAGTGCACACATTGACAACCGTTCTGTTAGATAGCTGCGTTTTGGATTTAGAAGCAGATATTTCCCTGTGCTTACTGCTGTTTCTTCCATATGCCGGTAAAGGGCTGAAAACGCCTGTTTTGGGACTCTGCAGAGAAAGTGTTTGCAGACTGCTGAATCCACACACGGGTTTAACTCTGGAAGTTGAGTGCACACATTGACAACCGTTCTGTTAGATAGCTGCGTTTTGGATTTAGAAGCAGATATTTCCCTGTGCTTACTGCTGTTTCTTCCGTATGCCGGTAATGGGCTGAAATCGCCTGTTTTGGGACTCTGCAGAGAAAGTGTTTGCAGACTCCTGAATCCACACAAGGGTTTAACTCTGGAAGTTGAGTGCACACATTGACAACCGTTCTGTTAGATAGCTGCGTTTTGGATTTAGAAGCAGATATTTCCCTGTGCTTACTGCTGTTTCTTCCATATGCCGGTAATGGGCTGAAAACGCCTGTTTTGGGACTCTGCAGAGAAAGTGTTTGCAGACTGCTGAATCCACACACGGGTTTAACTCTGGAAGTTGAGTGCACACATTGACAACCGTTCTGTTAGATAGCTGCGTTTTGGATTTAGAAGCAGATATTTTCCTGTGCTTACTGCTGTTTCTTTCATATGCCGGTAATGGGCTGAAAACGCCTGTTTTGGGACTCTGCAGAGAAAGTGTTTGCAGACTGCTGAATCCACACACGGGTTTAACTCTGGAAGTTGAGTGCACACATTGACAACCGTTCTGTTAGTTAGCTGCGTTTTGGATTTAGAAGCAGATATTTCCCTGTGCTTACTGCTGTTTCTTCCATATGCCGGTAATGGCCTGAAAACGCCTGTTTTGGGACTCTGCAGAGAAAGTGTTTGCAGACTGCTGAATCCACACACGGGTTTAACTCTCGAAGTTGAGTGCACACATTGACAACCGTTCTGTTAGATAGCTGCGTTTTGGATTTAGAAGCAGATATTTCCCTGTGCTTACTGCTGTTTCTTCCATATGCCGGTAATGGGCTGAAAACGCCTGTTTTGGGACTCTGCAGAGAAAGTGTTTGCAGACTGCTGAATCCACACACGGGTTTAACTCTGGAAGTTGAGTGCACACATTGACAACCGTTCTGTTAGATAGCTGCGTTTTGGATTTAGAAGCAGATATTTCCCTGTGCTTACTGCTGTTTCTTCCATATGCCGGTAATGGGCTGAAAACGCCTGTTTTGGGACTCTGCAGAGAAAGTGTTTGCAGACTGCTGAATCCACACTCGGGTTTAACTCCGGAAGTTGAGTGCACACATTGACAACCGTTCTGTTAGATAGCTGCGTTTTGGATTTAGAAGCAGATATTTCCCTGGGCTTACTGCTGTTTATTCCATATGCCGGTAATGGGCTGAAAACGCCTGTTTTGGGACTCTGCAGAGAAAGTGTTTGCAGACTGCTGAATCCACACACGGGTTTAACTCTGGAAGTTGAGTGCACACATTGACAACCGTTCTGTTAGATAGCTGCGTTTTGGATTTAGAAGCAGATATTTCCCTGGGCTTACTGCTGTTTCTTCCATATGCCGGTAATGGGCTGAAAACGCCTGTTTTGGGACTCTGCAGAGAAAGTGTTTGCAGACTGCTGAATCCACACACGGGTTTAACTCTGGAAGTTGAGTGCACACATTGACAACCGTTCTGTTAGATAGCTGCGTTTTGGATTTAGAAGCAGATATTTCCCTGTGCTTACTGCCGTTTCTTCCATATGCCGGTAATGGGCTGAAAACGCCTGTTTTGGAACTCTGCAGAGAAAGTGTTTGCAGACTGCTGAATCCACACACGGGTTTAACTCTGGAAGTTGAGTGCACACATTGACAACCGTTCTGTTAGATAGCTACTTTTTGGATTTAGAAGCAGATATTTCCCTGTGCTTACTGCTGTTTCTTCCATATGACGGTAATGGGCTGAAAACGCCTGTTTGGGGACTCTGCAGAGAAAGTGTTTGCAGACTGCTGAATCCACACACGGGTTTAACTCTGGAAGTTGAGTGCACACATTGACAACCGTTCTGTTAGATAGCTGCGTTTTGGATTTAGAAGCAGATATTTCCCTGTGCTTACTGCCGTTTCTTCCATATGCCGGTAATGGGCTGAAAACGCCTGTTTTGGGACTCTGCAGAGAAAGTGTTTGCAGACTGCTGAATCCACACACGGGTTTAACTCTGGAAGTTGAGTGCACACATTGACAACCGTTCTGTTAGATAGCTGCTTTTTGGATTTAGAAGCAGATATTTCCCTGTGCTTACTGCTGTTTCTTCCATATGCCGGTAATGGGCTGAAAACGCCTGTTTTGGGACTCTGCAGAGAAAGTGTTTGCAGACTGCTGAATCCACACACGGGTTTAACTCTGGAAGTTGAGTGCACACATTGACAACCGTTCTGTTAGATAGCTGCGTTTTGGATTTAGAAGCAGATATTTCCCTGTGCTTACTGCTGTTTCTTCCATATGCCGGTAAAGGGCTGAAAACGCCTGTTTTGGGACTCTGCAGAGAAAGTGTTTGCAGACTGCTGAATCCACACACGGGTTTAACTCTGGAAGTTGAGTGCACACATTGACAACCGTTCTGTTAGATAGCTGCGTTTTGGATTTAGAAGCAGATATTTCCCTGTGCTTACTGCTGTTTCTTCCGTATGCCGGTAATGGGCTGAAATCGCCTGTTTTGGGACTCTGCAGAGAAAGTGTTTGCAGACTCCTGAATCCACACAAGGGTTTAACTCTGGAAGTTGAGTGCACACATTGACAACCGTTCTGTTAGATAGCTGCGTTTTGGATTTAGAAGCAGATATTTCCCTGTGCTTACTGCTGTTTCTTCCATATGCCGGTAATGGGCTGAAAACGCCTGTTTTGGGACTCTGCAGAGAAAGTGTTTGCAGACTGCTGAATCCACACACGGGTTTAACTCTGGAAGTTGAGTGCACACATTGACAACCGTTCTGTTAGATAGCTGCGTTTTGGATTTAGAAGCAGATATTTTCCTGTGCTTACTGCTGTTTCTTTCATATGCCGGTAATGGGCTGAAAACGCCTGTTTTGGGACTCTGCAGAGAAAGTGTTCGCAGACTGCTGAATCCACACACGGGTTTAACTCTGGAAGTTGAGTGCACACATTGACAACCGTTCTGTTAGTTAGCTGCGTTTTGGATTTAGAAGCAGATATTTCCCTGTGCTTACTGCTGTTTCTTCCATATGCCGGTAATGGCCTGAAAACGCCTGTTTTGGGACTCTGCAGAGAAAGTGTTTGCAGACTCCTGAATCCACACACTTGTTTAACTCTGGAAGTTGAGTGCACACATTGACAACCGTTCTGTTAGATAGCTGCGTTTTGGATTTAGAAGCAGATATTTCCCTGTGCTTACTGCTGTTTCTTCCATATGCCGGTAATGGGCTGAAAACGCCTGTTTTGGGACTCTGCAGAGAAAGTGTTTGCAGACTGCTGAATCCACACACGGGTTTAACTCTGGAAGTTGAGTGCACACATTGACAACCGTTCTGTTAGATAGCTGCGTTTTGGATTTAGAAGCAGATATTTCCCTGGGCTTACTCCGTTTCTTCCATATGCCGGTAATGGGCTGAAAACGTCTGTTTTGGGACTGTGCAGAGAAGATGTTTGCAGACTGCTGAATCCACACACGGTTTTAACTCTGGAAGTTGAGTGCACACATTGACAACCGTTCTGTTAGATAGCTGCGTTTTGGATTTAGAAGCAGATATTTCCCTGTGCTTACTGCTCTTTCTTCCATATGCCGGTAATGGGCTGAAAACGCCTGTTTTGGGACTCTGCAGAGAAAGTGTTTGCAGACTGCTGAATCCACACACGGGTTTAACTCTGGAAGTTGAGTGTACACATTGACAACCGTTCTGTTAGATAGCTGCGTTTTGGATTTAGAAGCAGATATTTCCCTGTTCTTACTGCTGTTTCTTCCATATGCCGGTAAAGGGCTAAAAACGCCTGTTTTGGGACTCTGCAGAGAAAGTGTTTGCAGATTCCTGAATATACACACTGGTTTAACTCTGGAAGTTGAGTGCACACATTGACAACCGTTCTGTTAGATAGCTGCGTTTTGGATTTAGAAGCAGATATTTCCCTGTGCTCACTGCCGTTTCTTCCATATGCCGGTAATGGGCTGAAAACGCCTGTTTTGGGACTCTGCAGAGAAAGTGTTTGCAGACTGCTGAATCCACACACGGGTTTAACTCTGGAAGTTGAGTGCACACATTGACAACCGTTCTGTTAGATAGCTGCGTTTTGGATTTAGAAGCAGATATTTCCCTGTGCTTACTGCCGTTTCTTCCATATGCCGGTAATGGGCTGAAAACGCCTGTTTTGGAACTCTGCAGAGAAAGTGTTTGCAGACTGCTGAATCCACACACGGGTTTAACTCTGGAAGTTGAGTGCACACATTGACAACCGTTCTGTTAGATAGCTGCTTTTTGGATTTAGAAGCAGATATTTCCCTGTGCTTACTGCTGTTTCTTCCATATGCCGGTAATGGGCTGAAAACGCCTGTTTGGGGACTCTGCAGAGAAAGTGTTTGCAGACTGCTGAATCCACACACGGGTTTAACTCTGGAAGTTGAGTGCACACATTGACAACCGTTCTGTTAGATAGCTGCGTTTTGGATTTAGAAGCAGATATTTCCCTGGGCTTACTGCTGTTTCTTCCATATGCCGGTAATGGGCTGAAAACGCCTGTTTGGAGACTCTGCAGAGAAAGTGTTTGCAGACTGCTGAATCCACACACGGGTTTAACTCCGGAAGTTGAGTGCACACATTGACAACCGTTCTGTTAGATAGCTGCGTTTTGGATTTAGAAGCAGATATTTCCCTGTGCTTACTGCCGTTTCTTCCATATGCCGGTAATGGGCTGAAAACGCCTGTTTTGGAACTCTGCAGAGAAAGTGTTTGCAGACTGCTGAATCCACACACGGGTTTATCTCTGGAAGTTGAGTGCACACATTGACAACCGTTCTGTTAGATAGCTGCTTTTTGGATTTAGAAGCAGATATTTCCCTGTGCTTACTGCTGTTTCTTCCATATGCCGGTAACGGGCTGAAAACGCCTGTTTGGGGACTCTGCAGAGAAAGTGTTTGCAGACTGCTGAATCCACACACGGGTTTAACTCTGGAAGTTGAGTGCAAACATTGACAACCGTTCTGTTAGATAGCTGCGTTTTGGATTTAGAAGCAGATATTTCCCTGTGCTTACTGCCGTTTCTTCCATATGCCGGTAATGGGCTGAAAACGCCTGTTTTGGGACTCTGCAGAGAAAGTGTTTGCAGACTGCTGAATCCACACACGGGTTTAACTCTGGAAGTTGAGTGCACACATTGACAACCGTTCTGTTAGATAGCTGCGTTTTGGATTTAGAAGCAGATATTTCCCTGTGCTTACTGCTCTTTCTTCCATATGCCGGTAATGGGCTGAAAACGCCTGTTTTGGGACTCTGCAGAGAAAGTGTTTGCAGACTCCTGAATCCACACACGGGTTTAACTCTGGAAGTTGAGTGTACACATTGACAACCGTTCTGTTAGATAGCTGCGTTTTGGATTTAGAAGCAGATATTTCCCTGTGCTTACTGCTGTTTCTTCCATATGCCGGTAAAGGGCTGAAAACGCCTGTTTTGGGGACTCTGCAGAGAACGTGTTTGCAGACTCCTGAATCTACACACTGGTTTAACTCTGGATGTTGAGTGCACACATTGACAACCGTTCTGTTAGATAGCTGCGTTTTGGATTTAGAAGCAGATATTTCCCTGTGCTCACTGCCGTTTCTTCCATATGCCGGTAATGGGCTGAAAACGCCTGTTTTGGGACTCTGCAGAGAAAGTGTTTGCAGACTGCTGAATCCACACACGGGTTTAACTCTGGAAGTTGAGTGCACACATTGACAACCGTTCTGTTAGATAGCTGCGTTTTGGATTTAGAAGCAGATATTTCCCTCTGCTTACTGCTGTTTCTTCCCTATGCCGGTAATGGGCTGAAAACGCCTGTTTTGGGACTCTGCAGAGAAAGTGTTTGCAGACTGCTGAATCCACACACGGGTTTAACTCTGGAAGTTGAGTGCACACATTGACAACCGTTCTGTTAGATAGCTGCGTTTTGGATTTAGAAGCAGATATTTCCCTGTGCTTACTGCTGTTTCTTCCATATGCCGGTAAAGGGCTGAAAACGCCTGTTTTGGGACTCTGCAGAGAAAGTGTTTGCAGACTGCTGAATCCACACACTGGTTTAACTCTGGAAGTTGAGTGCACACATTGACAACCGTTCTGTTAGATAGCTGCATTTTGGATTTAGAAGGAGATATTTCCCTGTGCTTACTGCCGTTTCTTCCATATGCCGGTAATGGGCTGAAAACGCCTGTTTTGGGACTCTGCAGAGAAAGTGTTTGCAGACTGCTGAATCCACACACGGGTTTAACTCTGGAAGTTGAGTGCACACATTGACAACCGTTCTGTTAGATAGCTGCGTTTTGGATTTATAAGCAGATATTTCCCTGGGCTTACTGCTGTTTCTTCCATATGCCGGTAATGGCCTGAAAACGCCTGTTTTGGGACTCTGCAGAGAAAGTGTTTGCAGACTGCTGAATCCACACACGGGTTTAACTCTGGAAGTTGAGTGCACACATTGACAACCGCTCTGTTAGATAGCTGCGTTTTGGATTTAGAAGCAGATATTTCCCTGGGCTTACTCCGTTTCTTCCATATGCCGGTAATGGGCTGAAAACGTCTGTTTTGGGACTGTGCAGAGAAGATGTTTGCAGACTGCTGAATCCACACACGGTTTTAACTCTGGAAGTTGAGTGCACACATTGACAACCGTTCTGTTAGATAGCTGCGTTTTGGATTTAGAAGCAGATATTTCCCTGTGCTTACTGCTCTTTCTTCCATATGCCGGTAATGGGCTGAAAACGCCTGTTTTGGGACTCTGCAGAGAAAGTGTTTGCAGACTGCTGAATCCACACACGGGTTTAACTCTGGAAGTTGAGTGTACACATTGACAACCGTTCTGTTAGATAGCTGCGTTTTGGATTTAGAAGCAGATATTTCCCTGTTCTTACTGCTGTTTCTTCCATATGCCGGTAAAGGGCTGAAAACGCCTGTTTTGGGACTCTGCAGAGAAAGTGTTTGCAGACTCCTGAATCTACACACTGGTTTAACTCTGGAAGTTGAGTGCACACATTGACAACCGTTCTGTTAGATAGCTGCGTTTTGGATTTAGAAGCAGATATTTCCCTGTGCTCACTGCCGTTTCTTCCATATGCCGGTAATGGGCTGAAAACGCCTGTTTTGGGACTCTGCAGAGAAAGTGTTTGCAGACTGCTGAATCCACACACGGGTTTAACTCTGGAAGTTGAGTGCACACATTGACAACCGTTCTGTTAGATAGCTGCGTTTTGGATTTAGAAGCAGATATTTCCCTGTGCTTACTGCCGTTTCTTCCATATGCCGGTAATGGGCTGAAAACGCCTGTTTTGGAACTCTGCAGAGAAAGTGTTTGCAGACTGCTGAATCCACACACAGGTTTAACTCTGGAAGTTGAGTGCACACATTGACAACCGTTCTGTTAGATAGCTGCTTTTTGGATTTAGAAGCAGATATTTCCCTGTGCTTACTGCTGTTTCTTCCATATGCCGGTAATGGGCTGAAAACGCCTGTTTGGGGACTCTGCAGAGAAAGTGTTTGCAGACTGCTGAATCCACACACGGGTTTAACTCTGGAAGTTGAGTGCACACATTGACAACCGTTCTGTTAGATAGCTGCGTTTTGGATTTAGAAGCAGATATTTCCCTGGGCTTACTGATGTTTCTTCCATATGCCGGTAATGGGCTGAAAACGCCTGTTTGGAGACTCTGCAGAGAAAGTGTTTGCAGACTGCTGAATCCACACACGGGTTTAACTCCGGAAGTTGAGTGCACACATTGACAACCGTTCTGTTAGATAGCTGCGTTTTGGATTTAGAAGCAGATATTTCCCTGTGCTTACTGCCGTTTCTTCCATATGCCGGTAATGGGCTGAAAACGCCTGTTTTGGAACTCTGCAGAGAAAGTGTTTGCAGACTGCTGAATCCACACACGGGTTTATCTCTGGAAGTTGAGTGCACACATTGACAACCGTTCTGTTAGATAGCTGCTTTTTGGATTTAGAAGCAGATATTTCCCTGTGCTTACTGCCGTTTCTTCCATATGCCGGTAATGGGCTGAAAACGCCTGTTTTGGGACTCTGCAGAGAAAGTGTTTGCAGACTGCTGAATCCACACACGGGTTTAACTCTGGAAGTTGAGTGCACACATTGACAACCGTTCTGTTAGATAGCTGCGTTTTGGATTTAGAAACAGATATTTCCCTGGGCTTACTGCTGTTTCTTCCATATGCCGGTAATGGGCTGAAAACGCCTGTTTGGAGACTCTGCAGAGAAAGTGTTTGCAGACTGCTGAATCCACACACGGGTTTAACTCCGGAAGTTGAGTGCACACATTGACAACCGTTCTGTTAGATAGCTGCGTTTTGGATTTAGAAGCAGATATTTCCCTGTGCTTACTGCCGTTTCTTCCATATGCCGGTAATGGGCTGAAAACGCCTGTTTTGGAACTCTGCGGAGAAAGTGTTTGCAGACTGCTGAATCCACACACGGGTTTATCACTGGAAGTTGAGTGCACACATTGACAACCGTTCTGTTAGATAGCTGCGTTTTGGATTTAGAAGCAGATATTTCCCTGTGCTTACTGCTGTTTCTTCCATATGCCGGTAACGGGCTGAAAACGCCTGTTTGGGGACTCTGCAGAGAAAGTGTTTGCAGACTGCTGAATCCACACACGGGTTTAACTCTGGAAGTTGAGTGCAAACATTGACAACCGTTCTGTTAGATAGCTGCGTTTTGGATTTAGAAGCAGATATTTCCCTGTGCTTACTGCCGTTTCTTCCATATGCCGGTAATGGGCTGAAAACGCCTGTTTTGGGACTCTGCAGAGAAAGTGTTTGCAGACTGCTGAATCCACACACGGGTTTAACTCTGGAAGTTGAGTGCACACATTGACAACCGTTCTGTTAGATAGCTGCGTTTTGGATTTAGAAGCAGATATTTCCCTGTGCTTACTGCTGTTTCTTCCATATGCCGGTAATGGGCTGAAAACGCCTGTTTTGGGACTCTGCAGAGAAAGTGTTTGCAGACTGCTGAATCCACACACTGGTTTAACTCTGGAAGTTGAGTGAACACATTGACAACCGTTCTGTTAGATAGCTGCGTTTTGGATTTAGAAGCAGATATTTCCCTGTGCTTACTGCTGTTTCTTCCATATGCCGGTAATGGGCTGAAAACGCCTGTTATGGGACTCTGCAGAGAAAGTGTTTGCAGACTGCTGAATCCACACACTTGTTTAACTCTGGAAGTTGAGTGCACACATTGACAACCGTTCTGTTAGATAGCTGCGTTTTGGATTTAGAAGCAGATATTTCCCTGTGCTTACTGCTGTTTCTTCCATATGCCGGTAATGTGCTGAAAACGCCTGTTTTGGAACTCTGCAGAGAAAGTGTTTGCAGACTGCTGAATCCACACACGGGTATAACTCTGGAAGTTGAGTGCACACATTGACAACCGTTCTGTTAGAGAGCTGCGTTTTGGATTTAGAAGCAGATATTTCCCTGTGCTTACTGCTGTTTCTTTCATATGCCGGTAATGGGCTGAAAACGCCTGTTTGGGAACTCTGCAGAGAAAGTGTTTGCAGACTGCTGAATCCACACACGGGTTTAACTCTGGAAGTTGAGTGCACACATTGACAACCGTTCTGTTAGATAGCTGCGTTTTGGATTTAGAAGCAGATATTTCCCTGTGCTTACTGCTGTTTCTTCCATATGCCGGTAATGGGCTGAAAACGCCTGTTTTGGGACTCTGCAGAGAAAGTGTTTGCAGACTGCTGAATCCACACACGGGTTTAACTCTGGAAGTTGAGTGCACACATTGACAACCGTTCTGTTAGATAGCTGCGTTTTGGATTTAGAAGCAGATATTTCCCTGTGCTTACTGCTGTTTCTTCCGTATGCCCGTAATGGGCTGAAATCGCCTGTTTTGGGACTCTGAAGAGAAAGGGTTTGCAGACTCCTGAATCCACACAAGGGTTTAACTCTGGAAGTTGAGTGCACACATTGACAACCGTTCTGTTAGATAGCTGCGTTTTGGATTTAGAAGCAGATATTTCCCTGTGCTTACTGCTGTTTCTTCCAGATGCCGGTAATGGGCTGAAAACGCCTGTTTTGGGACTCTGCAGAGAAAGTGTTTGCAGACTGCTGAATCCACACACGGGTTTAACTCTGGAAGTTGAGTGCACACATTGACAACCGTTCTGTTAGATAGCTTCGTTTTGGATTTAGAAGCAGATATTTCCCTGGGCTTACTGCTGTTTCTTCCATATGCCGGTAATGGGCTGAAAACGCCTGTTTGGGGACTCTGCAGAGAAAGTGTTTGCTGACTGCTGAATCCACACACGGGTTTAACTCCGGAAGTTGAGTGCACACATTGACAACCGTTCTGTTAGATAGCTGCGTTTTGGATTTAGAAGCAGATATTTCCCTGTGCTTACTGCTGTTTCTTCCATATGCCGGTAATGGGCTGAAAACGCCTGTTTTGGGACTCTGCAGAGAAAGTGTTTGCAGACTGCTGAATCCACACACGGGTTTAACTCTGGAAGTTGAGTGCACACATTGACAACCGTTCTGTTAGATAGCTGCGTTTTGGATTTAGAAGCAGATATTTCCCTGGGCTTACTGCTGTTTCTTCCATATGCCGGTAATGGGCTGAAAACGCCTGTTTGGAGACTCTGCAGAGAAAGTGTTTGCAGACTGCTGAATCCACACACGGGTTTAACTCCGGAAGTTGAGTGCACACATTGACAACCGTTCTGTTAGATAGCTGCGTTTTGGATTTAGAAGCAGATATTTCCCTGTGCTTACTGCCGTTTCTTCCATATGCCGGTAATGGGCTGAAAACGCCTGTTTTGGAACTCTGCAGAGAAAGTGTTTGCAGACTGCTGAATCCACACACGGGTTTATCTCTGGAAGTTGAGTGCACACAATGACAACCGTTCTGTTAGATAGCTGCTTTTTGGAATTAGAAGCAGATATTTCCCTGTGCTTACTGCTGTTTCTTCCGTATGCCGGTAATGGGCTGAAATCGCCTGTTTTCGGACTCTGCAGAGAAAGTGTTTGCAGACTGCTGAATCCACACACGGGTTTAACTCTGGAAGTTGAGTGCACACATTGACAACCGTTCTGTTAGATAGCTGCGTTTTGGATTTAGAAGCAGATATTTCCCTGTGCTTACTGCTGTTTCTTCCATATGCCGGTATTGGGCTGAAAACGCCTGTTATGGGACTCTGCAGAGAAAGTGTTTGCAGACTGCTGAATCCACACACTTGTTTAACTCTGGAAGTTGAGTGCACACATTGACAACCGTTCTGTTAGATAGCTGCGTTTTGGATTTAGAAGCAGATATTTCCCTGTGCTTACTGCTGTTTCTTCCATATGCCGGTAATGTGCTGAAAACGCCTGTTTTGGGACTCTGCAGAGAAAGTGTTTGCAGACTGCTGAATCCACACACTGGTTTAACTCTGGAAGTTGAGTGCACACATTGACAACCGTTCTGTTAGATAGCTGCGTTTTGGATTTAGAAGCAGATATTTCCCTGCGCTTACTGCTGTTTCTTCCATATGCCGGTAATGGGCTGAAAACGCCTGTTTTCGGACTCTGCAGAGAAAGTGTTTGCAGACTGCTGAATCCACACACGGGTTTAACTCTGGAAGTTGAGTGCACACATTGACAACCGTTCTGTTAGATAGCTGCGTTTTGGATTTAGAAGCAGATATTTCCCTGTGCTTACTGCCGTTTCTTCCATATGCCGGTAATGGGCTGAAAACGCCTGTTTTGGGACTCTGCAGAGAAAGTGTTTGCAGACTGCTGAATCCACACACGGGTTTAACTCTGGAAGTTGAGTGCACACATTGACAACCGTTCTGTTAGATAGCTGCGTTTTGGATTTAGAAGCAGATATTTCCCTGGGCTTACTGCTGTTTCTTCCATATGCCGGTAATGGGCTGAAAACGCCTGTTTTGGGACTCTGCAGAGAAAGTGTTTGCAGACTGCTGAATCCACACACGGGTTTAACTCCGGAAGTTGAGTGCACACATTGACAACCGTTCTGTTAGATAGCTGCGTTTTGGATTTAGAAGCAGATATTTCCCTGTGCTTACTGCTGTTTCTTCCATATGCCGGTAATGGGCTGAAAACGCCTGTTTTGGGACTCTGCAGAGAAAGTGTTTGCAGACTGCTGAATCCACACACGGGTTTAACTCTGGAAGTTGAGTGCACACATTGACAACCGTTCTGTTAGATAGCTGCGTTTTGGATTTAGAAGCAGATATTTCCCTGTGCTTACTGCTGTTTCTTCCATATGCCGGTAATGGGCTGAAAACGCCTGTTTGGGGACTCTGCAGAGAAAGTGTTTGCAGACTGCTGAATCCACACACGGGTTTAACTCTGGAAGTTGAGTGCACACATTGACAACCGTTCTGTTAGATAGCTGCGTTTTGGATTTAGAAGCACATATTTCCCTGTGCTTACTGCCGTTTCTTCCATATGCCGGTAATGGGCTGAAAACGCCTGTTTTGGGACTCTGCAGAGAAAGTGTTTGCAGACTGCTGAATCCACACACGGGTTTAACTCTGGAAGTTGAGTGCACACATTGACAACCGTTCTGTTAGATAGCTGCTTTTTGGATTTAGAAGCAGATATTTCCCTGTGCTTACTGCTGTTTCTTCCATATGCCGGTAATGGGCTGAAAACGCCTGTTTTGGGACTCTGCAGAGAAAGTGTTTGCAGACTGCTGAATCCACACACGGGTTTAACTCTGGAAGTTGAGTGCACACATTGACAACCGTTCTGTTAGATAGCTGCGTTTTGGATTTAGAAGCAGATATTTCCCTGTGCTTACTGCTGTTTCTTCCATATGCCGGTAAAGGGCTGAAAACGCCTGTTTTGGGACTCTGCAGAGAAAGTGTTTGCAGACTGCTGAATCCACACACGGGTTTAACTCTGGAAGTTGAGTGCACACATTGACAACCGTTCTGTTAGATAGCTGCGTTTTGGATTTAGAAGCAGATATTTTCCTGTGCTTACTGCTGTTTCTTTCATATGCCGGTAATGGGCTGAAAACGCCTGTTTTGGGACTCTGCAGAGAAAGTGTTTGCAGACTGCTGAATCCACACACGGGTTTAACTCTGGAAGTTGAGTGCACACATTGACAACCGTTCTGTTAGTTAGCTGCGTTTTGGATTTAGAAGCAGATATTTCCCTGTGCTTACTGCTGTTTCTTCCATATGCCGGTAATGGGCTGAAAACGCCTGTTTTGGGACTCTGCAGAGAAAGTGTTTGCAGACTGCTGAATCCACACACGGGTTTAACTCTGGAAGTTGAGTGCACACATTGACAACCGTTCTGTTAGATAGCTGCGTTTTGGATTTAGAAGCAGATATTTCCCTGTGCTTACTGCTGTTTCTTCCATATGCCGGTAATGGGCTGAAAACGCCTGTTTTGGGACTCTGCAGAGAAAGTGTTTGCAGACTGCTGAATCCACACACGGGTTTAACTCTGGAAGTTGAGTGCACACATTGACAACCGTTCTGTTAGATAGCTGCGTTTTGGATTTAGAAGCAGATATTTCCCTGTGCTTACTGCTGTTTCTTCCATATGCCGGTAATGGGCTGAAAACGCCTGTTTTGGGACTCTGCAGAGAAAGTGTTTGCAGACTGCTGAATCCACACACGGGTTTAACTCCGGAAGTTGAGTGCACACATTGACAACCGTTCTGTTAGATAGCTGCGTTTTGGATTTAGAAGCAGATATTTCCCTGGGCTTACTGCTGTTTCTTCCATATGCCGGTAATGGGCTGAAAACGCCTGTTTTGGGACTCTGCAGAGAAAGTGTTTGCAGACTGCTGAATCCACACACGGGTTTAACTCTGGAAGTTGAGTGCACACATTGACAACCGTTCTGTTAGATAGCTGCGTTTTGGATTTAGAAGCAGATATTTCCCTGTGCTTACTGCTGTTTCTTCCATATGCCGGTAATGGGCTGAAAACGCCTGTTTTGGGACTCTGCAGAGAAAGTGTTTGCAGACTGCTGAATCCACACACTGGTTTAACTCTGGAAGTTGAGTGCACACATTGACAACCGTTCTGTTAGATAGCTGCGTTTTGGATTTAGAAGCAGATATTTCCCTGTGCTTACTGCTGTTTCTTCCATATGCCGGTAATGGGCTGAAAACGCCTGTTTTCGGACTCTGCAGAGAAAGTGTTTGCAGACTGCTGAATCCACACACGGGTTTAACTCTGGAAGTTGAGTGCACACATTGACAACCGTTCTGTTAGATAGCTGCGTTTTGGATTTAGAAGCAGATATTTCCCTGTGCTTACTGCCGTTTCTTCCATATGCCGGTAATGGGCTGAAAACGCCTGTTTTGGGACTCTGCAGAGAAAGTGTTTGCAGACTGCTGAATCCACACACGGGTTTAACTCCGGAAGTTGAGTGCACACATTGACAACCGTTCTGTTAGATAGCTGCGTTTTGGATTTAGAAGCAGATATTTCCCTGTGCTTACTGCTGTTTCTTCCATATGCCGGTAATGGGCTGAAAACGCCTGTTTGGGGACTCTGCAGAGAAAGTGTTTGCAGACTGCTGAATCCACACACGGGTTTACCTCTGGAAGTTGAGTGCACACATTGACAACCGTTCTGTTAGATAGCTTCGTTTTGGATTTAGAAGCAGATATTTCCCTGTGCTTACTGCTGTTTCTTCCATATGCCGGTAATGGGCTGAAAACGCCTGTTTTGGGACTCTGCAGAGAAAGTGTTTGCAGACTGCTGAATCCACACACGGGTTTAACTCTGGAAGTTGAGTGCACACATTGACAACCGTTCTGTTAGACAGCTGCGTTTTGGATTTAGAAGCAGATATTTCCCTGGGCTTACTGCTGTTTCTTTCATATGCCGGTAATGGGCTGAAAACGCCTGTTTTGGGACTCTGCAGAGAAAGTGTTTGCAGACTGCTGAATCCACACACGGGTTTAACTCTGGAAGTTGAGTGCACACATTGACAACCGTTCTGTTAGATAGCTGCGTTTTGGATTTAGAAGCAGATATTTTCCTGTGCTTACTGCCGTTTCTTTCATATGCCGGTAAAGGGCTGAAAACGCCTGTTTTGGGACTCTGCAGAGAAAGGGTTTGCAGACTGCTGAATCCACACACGGGTTTAACTCTGGAAGTTGAGTGCACACATTGACAACCGTTCTGTTAGTTAGCTGCGTTTTGGATTTAGAAGCAGATATTTCCCTGTGCTTACTGCTGTTTCTTCCATATGCCGGTAATGGCCTGAAAACGCCTGTTTTGGGACTCTGCAGAGAAAGTGTTTGCAGACTGCTGAATCCACACACTTGTTTAACTCTGGAAGTTGAGTGCACACATTGACAACCGTTCTGTTAGATAGCTGCGTTTTGGATTTAGAAGCAGATATTTCCCTGTGCTTACTGCTGTTTCTTCCATATGCCGGTAATGGGCTGAAAACGCCTGTTTTGGGACTCTGCAGAGAAAGTGTTTGCAGACTGCTGAATCCACACACGGGTTTAACTCTGGAAGTTGAGTGCACACATTGACAACCGTTCTGTTAGATAGCTGCGTTTTGGATTTAGAAGCAGATATTTTCCTGTGCTTACTGCTGTTTCTTCCATATGCCGGTAATGGGCTGAAAACGCCTGTTTTGGGACTCTGCAGAGAAAGTGTTTGCAGACTGCTGAATCCACACACGGGTTTAACTCTGGAAGTTGAGTGCACACATTGACAACCGTTCTGTTAGATAGCTGCGTTTTGGATTTAGAAGCAGATATTTCCCTGGGCTTACTGCTGTTTCTTCCATATGCCGGTAATGGGCTGAAAACGCCTGTTTTGGGACTCTGCAGAGAAAGTGTTTGCAGACTGCTGAATCCACACACGGGTTTAACTCTGGAAGTTGAGTGCACACATTGACAACCGTTCTGTTAGATAGCTGCATTTTGGATTTAGAAGCAGATATTTCCCTGTGCTTACTGCTGTTTCTTCCATATGCCGGTAATGGGCTGAAAACGCCTGTTTTGGGACTCTGCAGAGAAAGTGTTTGCAGACTGCTGAATCCACACACTGGTTTAACTCTGGAAGTTGAGTGCACACATTGACAACCGTTCTGTTAGATAGCTGCGTTTTGGATTTAGAAGCAGATATTTCCCTGTGCTTACTGCTGTTTCTTCCATATGCCGGTAATGGGCTGAAAACGCCTGTTTTCGGACTCTGCAGAGAAAGTGTTTGCAGACTGCTGAATCCACACACGGGTTTAACTCTGGAAGTTGAGTGCACACATTGACAACCGTTCTGTTAGATAGCTGCGTTTTGGATTTAGAAGCAGATATTTCCCTGTGCTTACTGCCGTTTCTTCCATATGCCGGTAATGGGCTGAAAACGCCTGTTTTGGGACTCTGCAGAGAAAGTGTTTGCAGACTGCTGAATCCACACACGGGTTTAACTCCGGAAGTTGAGTGCACACATTGACAACCGTTCTGTTAGATAACTGCGTTTTGGATTTAGAAGCAGATATTTCCCTGTGCTTACTGCTGTTTCTTCCATATGCCGGTAATGGGCTGAAAACGCCTGTTTGGGGACTCTGCAGAGAAAGTGTTTGCAGACTGCTGAATCCACACACGGGTTTACCTCTGGAAGTTGAGTGCACACATTGACAACCGTTCTGTTAGATAGCTTCGTTTTGGATTTAGAAGCAGATATTTCCCTGTGCTTACTGCTGTTTCTTCCATATGCCGGTAATGGGCTGAAAACGCCTGTTTTGGGACTCTGCAGAGAAAGTGTTTGCAAGACTGCTGAATCCACACACGGGTTTAACTCTGGAAGTTGAGTGCACACATTGACAACCGTTCTGTTAGACAGCTGCGTTTTGGATTTAGAAGCAGATATTTCCCTGGGCTTACTGCTGTTTCTTCCATATGCCGGTAATGGGCTGAAAACGCCTGTTTTGGGACTCTGCAGAGAAAGTGTTTGCAGACTGCTGAATCCACACACGGGTTTAACTCTGGAAGTTGAGTGCACACATTGACAACCGTTCTGTTAGATAGCTGCGTTTTGGATTTAGAAGCAGATATTTCCCTGTGCTTACTGCTGTTTCTTCCATATGCCGGTAATGGGCTGAAAACGCCTGTTTTGGGACTCTGCAGAGAAAGTGTTTGCAGACTGCTGAATCCACACACTGGTTTAACTCTGGAAGTTGAGTGCACACATTGACAACCGTTCTGTTAGATAGCTGCGTTTTGGATTTAGAAGCAGATATTTCCCTGTGCTTACTGCTGTTTCTTCCATATGCCGGTAATGGGCTGAAAACGCCTGTTTTCGGACTCTGCAGAGAAAGTGTTTGCAGACTGCTGAATCCACACACGGGTTTAACTCTGGAAGTTGAGTGCACACATTGACAACCGTTCTGTTAGATAGCTGCGTTTTGGATTTAGAAGCAGATATTTCCCTGTGCTTACTGCCGTTTCTTCCATATGCCGGTAATGGGCTGAAAACGCCTGTTTTGGGACTCTGCAGAGAAAGTGTTTGCAGACTGCTGAATCAACACACGGGTTTAACTCCGGAAGTTGAGTGCACACATTGACAACCGTTCTGTTAGATAGCTGCGTTTTGGATTTAGAAGCAGATATTTCCCTGTGCTTACTGCTGTTTCTTCCATATGCCGGTAATGGGCTGAAAACGCCTGTTTTGGGACTCTGCACAGAAAGTGTTTGCAGACTGCTGAATCCACACACGGGTTTAACTCTGGAAGTTGAGTGCACACATTGACAACCGTTCTGTTAGATAGCTGCGTTTTGGATTTAGAAGCAGATATTTCCCTGTGCTTACTGCCGTTTCTTCCATATGCCGGTAATGGGCTGAAAACGCCTGTTTTGGGACTCTGCAGAGAAAGTGTTTGCAGACTGCTGAATCCACACACGGGTTTAACTCTGGAAGTTGAGTGCACACATTGACAACCGTTCTGTTAGATAGCTGCGTTTTGGATTTAGAAGCAGATATTTCCCTGGGCTTACTGCTGTTTCTTCCATATGCCGGTAATGGGCTGAAAACGCCTGTTTTGGGACTCTGCAGAGAAAGTGTTTGCAGACTGCTGAATCCACACACGGGTTTAACTCTGGAAGTTGAGTGCACACATTGACAACCGTTCTGTTAGATAGCTGCGTTTTGGATTTAGAAGCAGATATTTCCCTGTGCTTACTGCTGTTTCTTCCATATGCCGGTAATGGGCTGAAAACGCCTGTTTTGGGACTCTGCAGAGAAAGTGTTTGCAGACTGCTGAATCCACACACGGGTTTAATTCTGGAAGTTGAGTGCACACATTGACAACCGTTCTGTTAGATAGCTGCGTTTTGGATTTAGAAGCAGATATTTCCCTGTGCTTACTGCTGTTTCTTCCGTATGCCGGTAATGGGCTGAAATCGCCTGTTTTGGGACTCTGCAGAGAAAGTGTTTGCAGACTCCTGAATCCACACAAGGGTTTAACTCTGGAAGTTGAGTGCACACATTGACAACCGTTCTGTTAGATAGCTGCGTTTTGGATTTAGAAGCAGATATTTCCCTGTGCTTACTGCTGTTTCTTCCATATGCCGGTAATGGGCTGAAAACGCCTGTTTTGGGACTCTGCAGAGAAAGTGTTTGCAGACTGCTGAATCCACACACGGGTTTAACTCTGGAAGTTGAGTGCACACATTGACAACCGTTCTGTTAGATAGCTGCGTTTTGGATTTAGAAGCAGATATTTTCCTGTGCTTACTGCTGTTTCTTTCATATGCCGGTAATGGGCTGAAAACGCCTGTTTTGGGACTCTGCAGAGAAAGTGTTTGCAGACTGCTGAATCCACACACGGGTTTAACTCTGGAAGCTGAGTGCACACATTGACAACCGTTCTGTTAGTTAGCTGCGTTTTCGATTTAGAAGCAGATATTTCCCTGTGCTTACTGCTGTTTCTTCCATATGCCGGTAATGGCCTGAAAACGCCTGTTTTGGGACTCTGCAGAGAAAGTGTTTGCAGACTGCTGAATCCACACACTTGTTTAACTCTGGAAGTTGAGTGCACACATTGACAACCGTTCTGTTAGATAGCTGCGTTTTGGATTTAGAAGCAGATATTTCCCTGTGCTTACTGCTGTTTCTTCCATATGCCGGTAATGGGCTGAAAACGCCTGTTTTGGGACTCTGCAGAGAAAGTGTTTGCAGACTGCTGAATCCACACACGGGTTTAACTCTGGAAGTTGAGTGCACACATTGACAACCGTTCTGTTAGATAGCTGCGTTTTGGATTTAGAAGCAGATATTTCCCTGTGCTTACTGCTGTTTCTTCCATATGCCGGTAATGGGCTGAAAACGCCTGTTTTGGGACTCTGCAGAGAAAGTGTTTGCAGACTGCTGAATCCACACACGGGTTTAACTCCGGAAGTTGAGTGCACACATTGACAACCGTTCTGTTAGATAGCTGCGTTTTGGATTTAGAAGCAGATATTTCCCTGGGCTTACTGCTGTTTCTTCCATATGCCGGTAATGGGCTGAAAACGCCTGTTTGGGGACTCTGCAGAGAAAGTGTTTGCAGACTGCTGAATCCACACACGGGTTTACCTCTGGAAGTTGAGTGCACACATTGACAACCGTTCTGTTAGATAGCTTCGTTTTGGATTTAGAAGCAGATATTTCCCTGTGCTTACTGCCGTTTCTTCCATATGCCGGTAATGGGCTGAAAACGCCTGTTTTGGGACTCTGCAGAGAAAGTGTTTGCAGACTGCTGAATCCACACACGGGTTTAACTCTGGAAGTTGAGTGCACACATTGACAACCGTTCTGTTAGATAGCTGCGTTTTGGATTTAGAAGCAGATATTTCCGTGGGCTTACTGCTGTTTCTTCCGTATGCCGGTAATGGGCTGAAATCGCCTGTTTTGGGACTCTGCAGAGAAAGTGTTTGCAGACTGCTGAATCCACACACGGGTTTAACTCTGGAAGTTGAGTGCACACATTGACAACCGTTCTGTTAGATAGCTGCGTTTTGGATTTAGAAGCAGATATTTCCCTGTGCTTACTGCTGTTTCTTCCATATGCCGGTAATGGGCTGAAAACGCCTGTTTTGGGACTCTGCAGAGAAAGTGTTTGCAGACTGCTGAATCCACACACGGGTTTAACTCTGGAAGTTGAGTGCACACATTGACAACCGTTCTGTTAGATAGCTGCGTTTTGGATTTAGAAGCAGATATTTTCCTGTGCTTACTGCTGTTTCTTTCATATGCCGGTAATGGGCTGAAAACGCCTGTTTTGGGACTCTGCAGAGAAAGTGTTTGCAGACTGCTGAATCCACACACGGGTTTAACTCTGGAAGTTGAGTGCACACATTGACAACCGTTCTGTTAGTTACCTGCGTTTTGGATTTAGAAGCAGATATTTCCCTGTGCTTACTGCTGTTTCTTCCATATGCCGGTAATGGCCTGAAAACGCCTGTTTTGGGACTCTGCAGAGAAAGTGTTTGCAGACTGCTGAATCCACACACTTGTTTAACTCTGGAAGTTGAGTGCACACATTGACAACCGTTCTGTTAGATAGCTGCGTTTTGGATTTAGAAGCAGATATTTCCCTGTGCGTACTGCTGTTTCTTCAATATTCCGGTAATGGGCTGAAAACGCCTGTTTTGGGACTCTGCAGAGAAAGTGTTTGCAGACTGCTGAATCCACACACGGGTTTAACTCTGGAAGTTGAGTGCACACATTGACAACCGTTCTGTTAGATAGCTGCGTTTTGGATTTAGAAGCAGATATTTCCCTGTGCTTACTGCTGTTTCTTCCATATGCCGGTAATTGGCTGAAAACGCCTGTTTTGGGACTCTGCAGAGAAAGTGTTTGCAGACTGCTGAATCCACACACGGGTTTAACTCCGGAAGTTGAGTGCACACATTGACAACCGTTCTGTTAGATAGCTGCGTTTTGGATTTAGAAGCAGATATTTCCCTGGGCTTACTGCTGTTTCTTCCATATGCCGGTAATGGGCTGAAAACGCCTGTTTGGGGACTCTGCAGAGAAAGTGTTTGCAGACTGCTGAATCCACACACGGGTTTACCTCTGGAAGTTGAGTGCACACATTGACAACCGTTCTGTTTGATAGCTTCGTTTTGGATTTAGAAGCAGATATTTCCCTGTGCTTACTGCCGTTTCTTCCATATGCCGGTAATGGGCTGAAAACGCCTGTTTTGGGACTCTGCAGAGAAAGTGTTTGCAGACTGCTGAATCCACACACGGGTTTAACTCTGGAAGTTGAGTGCACACATTGACAACCGTTCTGTTAGATAGCTGCGTTTTGGATTTAGAAGCAGATATTTCCCTGGGCTTACTGCTGTTTCTTCCATATGCCGGTAATGGGCTGAAAACGCCTGTTTGGGGACTCTGCAGAGAAAGTGTTTGCAGACTGCTGAATCCACACACGGGTTTAACTCTGGAAGTTGAGTGCACACATTGACAACCGTTCTGTTAGATAGCTGCGTTTTGGATTTAGAAGCAGATATTTCCCTGTGCTTACTGCCGTTTCTTCCATATGCCGGTAATGGGCTGAAAACGCCTGTTTTGGAATTCTGCAGAGAAAGTGTTTGCAGACTGCTGAATCCACACACGGGTTTAACTCTGGAAGTTGAGTGCACACATTGACAACCGTTCTGTTAGATAGCTGCTTTTTGGATTTAGAAGCAGATATTTCCCTGTGCTTTCTGCTGTTTCTTCCATATGCCGGTAATGGGCTGAAAACGCCTGTTTGGGGACTCTGCAGAGAAAGTGTTTGCAGACTGCTGAATCCACACACGGGTTTAACTCTGGAAGTTGAGTGCACACATTGACAACCGTTCTGTTAGATAGCTGCGTTTTGGATTTAGAAGCAGATATTTCCCTGTGCTTACTGCCGTTTCTTCCATATGCCGGTAATGGGCTGAAAACGCCTGTTTTGGGACTCTGCAGAGAAAGTGTTTGCAGACTGCTGAATCCACACACGGGTTTAACTCTGGAAATTGAGTGCACACATTGACAACCGTTCTGTTAGATAGCTGCTTTTTGGATTTAGAAGCAGATATTTCCCTGTGCTTACTGCTGTTTCTTCCATATGCCGGTAATGGGCTGAAAACGCCTGTTTTGGGACTCTGCAGAGAAAGTGTTTGCAGACTGCTGAATCCACACACGGGTTTAACTCCGGAAGTTGAGTGCACACATTGACAACCGTTCTGTTAGATAGCTGCGTTTTGGATTTAGAAGCAGATATTTCCCTGTGCTTACTGCTGTTTCTTCCATATGCCGGTAATGGGCTGAAAACGCCTGTTTGGGGACTCTGCAGAGAAAGTGTTTGCAGACTGCTGAATCCACACACGGGTTTACCTCTGGAAGTTGAGTGCACACATTGACAACCGTTCTGTTAGATAGCTTCGTTTTGGATTTAGAAGCAGATATTTCCCTGTGCTTACTGCTGTTTCTTCCATATGCCGGTAATGGACTGAAAACGCCTGTTTTGGGACTCTGCAGAGAAAGTGTTTGCAGACTGCTGAATCCACACACGGGTTTAACTCTGGAAGTTGAGTGCACACATTGACAACCGTTCTGTTAGACAGCTGCGTTTTGGATTTAGAAGCAGATATTTCCCTGGGCTTACTGCTGTTTCTTCCATATGCCGGTAATGGGCTGAAAACGCCTGTTTTGGGACTCTGCAGAGAAAGTGTTTGCAGACTGCTGAATCCACACACGGGTTTAACTCTGGAAGTTGAGTGCACACATTGACAACCGTTCTGTTAGATAGCTGCGTTTTGGATTTAGAAGCAGATATTTTCCTGTGCTTACTGCTGTTTCTTTCATATGCCGGTAATGGGCTGAAAACGCCTGTTTTGGGACTCTGCAGAGAAAGTGTTTGCAGACTGCTGAATCCACACACGGGTTTAACTCTGGAAGTTGAGTGCACACATTGACAACCGTTCTGTTAGTTAGCTGCGTTTTGGATTTAGAAGCAGATATTTCCCTGTGCTTACTGCTGTTTCTTCCATATGCCGGTAATGGCTTGAAAACGCCTGTTTTGGGACTCTGCAGAGAAAGTGTTTGCAGACTGCTGAATCCACACACTTGTTTAACTCTGGAAGTTGAGTGCACACATTGACAACCGTTCTGTTAGATAGCTGCGTTTTGGATTTAGAAGCAGATATTTCCCTGTGCTTACTGCTGTTTCTTCCATATGCCGGTAATGGGCTGAAAACGCCTGTTTTGGGACTCTGCAGAGAAAGTGTTTGCAGACTGCTGAATCCACACACGGGTTTAACTCTGGAAGTTGAGTGCACACATTGACAACCGTTCTGTTAGATAGCTGCGTTTTGGATTTAGAAGCAGATATTTCCCTGTGCTTACTGCTGTTTCTTCCATATGCCGGTAATGGGCTGAAAACGCCTGTTTTGGGACTCTGCAGAGAAAGTGTTTGCAGACTGCTGAATCCACACACGGGTATAACTCCGGAAGTTGAGTGCACACATTGACAACCGTTCTGTTAGATAGCTTCGTTTTGGATTTAGAAGCAGATATTTCCCTGGGCTTACTGCTGTTTCTTCCATATGCCGGTAATGGGCTGAAAACGCCTGTTTTGGGACTCTGCAGAGAAAGTGTTTGCAGACTGCTGAATCCACACACGGGTTTAACTCTGGAAGTTGAGTGCACACATTGACAACCGTTCTGTTAGATAGCTGCGTTTTGGATTTAGAAGCAGATATTTCCCTGTGCTTACTGCTGTTTCTTCCATATGCCGGTAATGGGCTGAAAACGCCTGTTTTGGGACTCTGCAGAGAAAGTGTTTGCAGACTGCTGAATCCACACACGGGTTTAACTCTGGAAGTTGAGTGCACACATTGACAACCGTTCTGTTAGATAGCTGCGTTTTGGATTTAGAAGCAGATATTTCCCTGTGCTTACTGCTGTTTCTTCCATATGCCGGTAATGGGCTGAAAACGCCTGTTTTGGGACTCTGCAGAGAAAGTGTTTGCAGACTGCTGAATCCACACACGGGTTTAACTCTGGAAGTTGAGTGCACACATTGACAACCGTTCTGTTAGATAGCTGCGTTTTGGATTTAGAAGCAGATATTTCCCTGTGCTTACTGCCGTTTCTTCCATATGCCGGTAATGGGCTGAAAACGCCTGTTTTGGGACTCTGCAGAGAAAGTGTTTGCAGACTGCTGAATCCACAAACGGGTTTAACTCCGGAAGTTGAGTGCACACATTGACAACCGTTCTGTTAGATAGCTGCGTTTTGGATTTAGAAGCAGATATTTCCCTGTGCTTACTGCTGTTTCTTCCATATGCCGGTAATGGGCTGAAAACGCCTGTTTGGGGACTCTGCAGAGAAAGTGTTTGCAGACTGCTGAATCCACACACGGGTTTACCTCTGGAAGTTGAGTGCACACATTGACAACCGTTCTGTTAGATAGCTTCGTTTTGGATTTAGAAGCAGATATTTCCCTGTGCTTACTGCTGTTTCTTCCATATGCCGGTAATGGGCTGAAAACGCCTGTTTTGGGACTCTGCAGAGAAAGTGTTTGCAGACTGCTGAATCCACACACGGGTTTAACTCTGGAAGTTGAGTGCACACATTGACAACCGTTCTGTTAGACAGCTGCGTTTTGGATTTAGAAGCAGATATTTCCCTGGGCTTACTGCTGTTTCTTCCATATGCCGGTAATGGGCTGAAAACGCCTGTTTTGGGACTCTGCAGAGAAAGTGTTTGCAGACTGCTGAATCCACACACGGGTTTAACTCTGGAAGTTGAGTGCACACATTGACAACCGTTCTGTTAGATAGCTGCGTTTTGGATTTAGAAGCAGATATTTCCCTGTGCTTACTGCTGTTTCTTCCATATGCCGGTAATGGGCTGAAAACGCCTGTTTTGGGACTCTGCACAGAAAGTGTTTGCAGGCTGCTGAATCCACACACTGGTTTAACTCTGGAAGTTGAGTGCACACATTGACAACCGTTCTGTTAGATAGCTGCGTTTTGGATTTAGAAGCAGATATTTCCCTGTGCTTACTGCTGTTTCTTCCATATGCCGGTAATGGGCTGAAAACGCCTGTTTTCGGACTCTGCAGAGAAAGTGTTTGCAGATTGCTGAATCCACACACGGGTTGAACTCTGGAAGTTGAGTGCACACATTGACAACCGTTCTGTTAGATAGCTGCGTTTTGGATTTAGAAGCAGATATTTCCCTGTGCTTACTGCCGTTTCTTCCATATGCCGGTAATGGGCTGAAAACGCCTGTTTTGGGACTCTGCAGAGAAAGTGTTTGCAGACTGCTGAATCAACACAAGGGTTTAACTCCGGAAGTTGAGTGCACACATTGACAACCGTTCTGTTAGATAGCTGCGTTTTGGATTTAGAAGCAGATATTTCCCTGTGCTTACTGCTGTTTCTTCCATATGCCGGTAATGGGCTGAAAACGCCTGTTTTGGGACTCTGCAGAGAAAGTGTTTGCAGACTGCTGAATCCACACACGGGTTTAACTCTGGAAGTTGAGTGCACACATTGACAACCGTTCTGTTAGATAGCTGCGTTTTGGATTTAGAAGCAGATATTTCCCTGTGCTTACTGCCGTTTCTTCCATATGCCGGTAATGGGCTGAAAACGCCTGTTTTGGAACTCTGCAGAGAAAGTGTTTGCAGACTGCTGAATCCACACACGGGTTTAACTCTGGAAGTTGAGTGCACACATTGACAACCGTTCTGTTAGATAGCTGCGTTTTGGATTTAGAAGCAGATATTTCCCTGTGCTTACTGCTGTTTCTTCCATATGCCGGTAATGGGCTGAAAACGCCTGTTTTGGGACTCTGCACAGAAAGTGTTTGCAGACTGCTGAATCCACACACGGGTTTAACTCTGGAAGTTGAGTGCACACATTGACAACCGTTCTGTTAGATAGCTGCGTTTTGGATTTAGAAGCAGATATTTCCCTGTGCTTACTGCCGTTTCTTCCATATGCCGGTAATGGGCTGAAAACGCCTGTTTTGGGACTCTGCAGAGAAAGTGTTTGCAGACTGCTGAATCCACACACGGGTTTAACTCTGGAAGTTGAGTGCACACATTGACAACCGTTCTGTTAGATAGCTGCTTTTTGGATTTAGAAGCACATATTTCCCTGTGCTTACTGCTGTTTCTTCCATATGCCGGTAATGGGCTGAAAACGCCTGTTTTGGGACTCTGCAGAGAAAGTGTTTGCAGACTGCTGAATCCACACACGGGTTTAACTCTGGAAGTTGAGTGCACACATTGACAACCGTTCTGTTAGATAGCTGCGTTTTGGATTTAGAAGCAGATATTTCCCTGTGCTTACTGCTGTTTCTTCCATATGCCGGTAATGGGCTGAAAACGCCTGTTTTGGGACTCTGCAGAGAAAGTGTTTGCAGACTGCTGAATCCACACACGGGTTTAACTCTGGAAGTTGAGTGCACACATTGACAACCGTTCTGTTAGATAGCTGCGTTTTGGATTTAGAAGCAGATATTTCCCTGTGCTTACTGCTGTTTCTTCCGTATGCCGGTAATGGGCTGAAATCGCCTGTTTTGGGACTCTGCAGAGAAAGTGTTTGCAGACTCCTGAATCCACACAAGGGTTTAACTCTGGAAGTTGAGTGCACACATTGACAACCGTTCTGTTAGATAGCTGCGTTTTGGATTTAGAAGCAGATATTTCCCTGTGCTTACTGCTGTTTCTTCCATATGCCGGTAATGGGCTGAAAACGCCTGTTTTGGGACTCTGCAGAGAAAGTGTTTGCAGACTGCTGAATCCACACACGGGTTTAACTCTGGAAGTTGAGTGCACACATTGACAACCGTTCTGTTAGATAGCTGCGTTTTGGATTTAGAAGCAGATATTTTCCTGTGCTTACTGCTGTTTCTTTCATATGCCGGTAATGGGCTGAAAACGCCTGTTTTGGGACTCTGCAGAGAAAGTGTTTGCAGACTGCTGAATCCACACACAGGTTTAACTCTGGAAGTTGAGTGCACACATTGACAACCGTTCTGTTGGTTACCTGCGTTTTGGATTTAGAAGCAGATATTTCCCTGTGCTTACTGCTGTTTCTTCCATATGCCGGTAATGGCCTGAAAACGCCTGTTTTGGGACTCTGCAGAGAAAGTGTTTGCAGACTGCTGAATCCACACACTTGTTTAACTCTGGAAGTTGAGTGCACACATTGACAACCGTTCTGTTAGATAGCTGCGTTTTGGATTTAGAAGCAGATATTTCCCTGTGCGTACTGCTGTTTCTTCCATATGCCGGTAATGGGCTGAAAACGCCTGTTTTGGGACTCTGCAGAGAAAGTGTTTGCAGACTGCTGAATCCACACACGGGTTTAACTCTGGAAGTTGAGTGCACACATTGACAACCGTTCTGTTAGATAGCTGCGTTTTGGATTTAGAAGCAGATATTTCCCTGTGCTTACTGCTGTTTCTTCCATATGCCGGTAATGGGCTGAAAACGCCTGTTTTGGGACTCTGCAGAGAAAGTGTTTGCAGACTGCTGAATCCACACACGGGTTTAACTCCGGAAGTTGAGTGCACACATTGACAACCGTTCTGTTAGATAGCTGCGTTTTGGATTTAGAAGCAGATATTTCCCTGGGCTTACTGCTGTTTCTTCCATATGCCGGTAATGGGCTGAAAACGCCTGTTTGGGGACTCTGCAGAGAAAGTGTTTGCAGACTGCTGAATCCACACACGGGTTTACCTCTGGAAGTTGAGTGCACACATTGACAACCGTTCTGTTTGATAGCTTCGTTTTGGATTTAGAAGCAGATATTTCCCTGTGCTTACTGCCGTTTCTTCCATATGCCGGTAATGGGCTGAAAACGCCTGTTTTGGGACTCTGCAGAGAAAGTGTTTGCAGACTGCTGAATCCACACACGGGTTTAACTCTGGAAGTTGAGTGCACACATTGACAACCGTTCTGTTAGATAGCTGCGTTTTGGATTTAGAAGCAGATATTTCCCTGGGCTTACTGCTGTTTCTTCCATATGCCGGTAATGGGCTGAAAACGCCAGTTTGGGGAATCTGCAGAGAAAGTGTTTGCAGACTGCTGAATCCACACACGGGTTTAACTCTGGAAGTTGAGTGCACACATTGACAACCGTTCTGTTAGATAGCTGCGTTTTGGATTTAGAAGCAGATATTTCCCTGTGCTTACTGCCGTTTCTTCCATATGCCGGTAATGGGCTGAAAACGCCTGTTTTGGAACTCTGCAGAGAAAGTGTTTGCAGACTGCTGAATCCACACACGGGTTTAACTCTGGAAGTTGAGTGCACACATTGACAACCGTTCTGTTAGATAGCTGCTTTTTGGATTTAGAAGCAGATATTTCCCTGTGCTTACTGCTGTTTCTTCCATATGCCGGTAATGGGCTGAAAACGCCTGTTTTGGGACTCTGCAGAGAAAGTGTTTGCAGACTGCTGAATCCACACACGGGTTTAACTCTGGAAGTTGAGTGCACACATTGACAACCGTTCTGTTAGATAGCTGCGTTTTGGATTTAGAAGCAGATATTTCCCTGTGCTTACTGCCGTTTCTTCCATATGCCGGTAATGGGCTGAAAACGCCTGTTTTGGGACTCTGCAGAGAAAGTGTTTGCAGACTGCTGAATCCATACACGGGTTTAACTCTGGAAGTTGAGTGCACACATTGACAACCGTTCTGTTAGATAGCTGCTTTTTGGATTTAGAAGCAGATATTTCCCTGTGCTTACTGCCGTTTCTTCCATATGCCGGTAATGGGCTGAAAACGCCTGTTTTGGGACTCTGCAGAGAAAGTGTTTGCAGACTGCTGAATCCACACACGGGTTTAACTCTGGAAGTTGAGTGCACACATTGACAACCGTTCTGTTAGATAGCTGCGTTTTGGATTTAGAAGCAGATATTTCCCTGTGCTTACTGCTGTTTCTTCCATATGCCGGTAAAGGGCTGAAAACGCCTGTTTTGGGACTCTGCAGAGAAAGTGTTTGCAGACTGCTGAATCCACACACGGGTTTAACTCTGGAAGTTGAGTGCACACATTGACAACCGTTCTGTTAGATAGCTGCGTTTTGGATTTAGAAGCAGATATTTCCCTGTGCTTACTGCTGTTTCTTCCGTATGCCGGTAATGGGCTGAAATCGCCTGTTTTGGGACTCTGCAGAGAAAGTGTTTGCAGACTCCTGAATCCACACAAGGGTTTAACTCTGGAAGTTGAGTGCACACATTGACAACCGTTCTGTTAGATAGCTGCGTTTTGGATTTAGAAGCAGATATTTCCCTGTGCTTACTGCTGTTTCTTCCATATGCCGGTAATGGGCTGAAAACGCCTGTTTTGGGAATCTGCAGAGAAAGTGTTTGCAGACTGCTGAATCCACACACAGGTTTAACTGTGGAAGTTGAGTGCACACAATGACAACCGTTCTGTTAGTTAGCTGCGTTTTCGATTTAGAAGCAGATATTTCCCTGTGCTTACTGCTGTTTCTTCCATATGCCGGTAATGGCCTGAAAACGCCTGTTTTGGGACTCTGCAGAGAAAGTGTTTGCAGACTGCTGAATCCACACACGGGTTTAACTCTGGAAGTTGAGTGCACACATTGACAACCGTTCTGTTAGATAGCTGCGTTTTGGATTTAGAAGCAGATATTTCCCTGTGCTTACTGCTGTTTCTTCCATATGCCGGTAATGGGCTGAAAACGCCTGTTTTGGGACTCTGCAGAGAAAGTGTTTGCAGACTGCTGAATCCACACACGGGTTTAACTCCGGAAGTTGAGTGCACACATTGACAACCGTTCTGTTAGATAGCTGCGTTTTGGATTTAGAAGCAGATATTTCCCTGGGCTTACTGCTGTTTCTTCCATATGCCGGTAATGGGCTGAAAACGCCTGTTTTGGGACTCTGCAGAGAAAGTGTTTGCAGACTGCTGAATCCACACACGGGTTTAACTCTGGAAGTTGAGTGCACACATTGACAACCGTTCTGTTAGATAGCTGCGTTTTGGATTTAGAAGCAGATATTTCCCTGTGCTTACTGCTGTTTCTTCCATATGCCGGTAATGGGCTGAAAACGCCTGTTTTGGGACTCTGCAGAGAAAGTGTTTGCAGACTGCTGAATCCACACACTGGTTTAACTCTGGAAGTTGAGTGCACACATTGACAACCGTTCTGTTAGATAGCTGCGTTTTGGATTTAGAAGCAGATATTTCCCTGTGCTTACTGCTGTTTCTTCCATATGCCGGTAATGGGCTGAAAACGCCTGTTTTCGGACTCTGCAGAGAAAGTGTTTGCAGACTGCTGAATCCACACACGGGTTTAACTCTGGAAGTTGAGTGCACACATTGACAACCGTTCTGTTAGATAGCTGCGTTTTGGATTTAGAAGCAGATATTTCCCTGTGCTTACTGCCGTTTCTTCCATATGCCGGTAATGGGCTGAAAACGCCTGTTTTGGGACTCTGCAGAGAAAGTGTTTGCAGACTGCTGAATCCACACACGGGTTTAACTCCGGAAGTTGAGTGCACACATTGACAACCGTTCTGTTAGATAGCTGCGTTTTGGATTTAGAAGCAGATATTTCCCTGTGCTTACTGCTGTTTCTTCCATATGCCGGTAATGGGCTGAAAACGCCTGTTTGGGGACTCTGCAGAGAAAGTGTTTGCAGACTGCTGAATCCACACACGGGTTTACCTCTGGAAGTTGAGTGCACACATTGACAACCGTTCTGTTAGATAGCTTCGTTTTGGATTTAGAAGCAGATATTTCCCTGTGCTTACTGCTGTTTCTTCCATATGCCGGTAATGGGCTGAAAACGCCTGTTTTGGGACTCTGCAGAGAAAGTGTTTGCAGACTGCTGAATCCACACACGGGTTTAACTCTGGAAGTTGAGTGCACACATTGACAACCGTTCTGTTAGACAGCTGCGTTTTGGATTTAGAAGCAGATATTTCCCTGGGCTTACTGCTGTTTCTTCCATATGCCGGTAATGGGCTGAAAACGCCTGTTTTGGGACTCTGCAGAGAAAGTGTTTGCAGACTGCTGAATCCACACACGGGTTTAACTCTGGAAGTTGAGTGCACACATTGACAACCGTTCTGTTAGATAGCTGCGTTTTGGATTTAGAAGCAGATATTTCCCTGTGCTTACTGCTGTTTCTTCCATATGCCGGTAATGGGCTGAAAACGCCTGTTTTGGGACTCTGCAGAGAAAGTGTTTGCAGACTGCTGAATCCACACACGGGTTTAACTCTGGAAGTTGAGTGCACACATTGACAACCGTTCTGTTAGATAGCTGCGTTTTGGATTTAGAAGCAGATATTTCCCTGTGCTTACTGCTGTTTCTTCCATATGCCGGTAATGGGCTGAAAACGCCTGTTTTCGGACTCTGCAGAGAAAGTGTTTGCAGACTGCTGAATACACACACGGGTTTAACTCTGGAAGTTGAGTGCACACATTGACAACCGTTCTGTTAGATAGCTGCGTTTTGGATTTAGAAGCAGATATTTCCCTGTGCTTACTGCCGTTTCTTCCATATGCCGGTAATGGGCTGAAAACGCCTGTTTTGGGACTCTGCAGAGAAAGTGTTTGCAGACTGCTGAATCAACACACGGGTTTAACTCCGGAAGTTGAGTGCACACATTGACAACCGTTCTGTTAGATAGCTGCGTTTTGGATTTAGAAGCAGATATTTCCCTGTGCTTACTGCTGTTTCTTCCATATGCCGGTAATGGGCTGAAAACGCCTGTTTGGGGACTCTGCAGAGAAAGTGTTTGCAGACTGCTGAATCCACACACGGGTTTACCTCTGGAAGTTGAGTGCACACATTGACAACCGTTCTGTTAGATAGCTTCGTTTTGGATTTAGAAGCAGATATTTCCCTGTGCTTACTGCCGTTTCTTCCATATGCCGGTAATGGGCTGAAAACGCCTGTTTTGGGACTCTGCAGAGAAAGTGTTTGCAGACTGCTGAATCCACACACGGGTTTAACTCTGGAAGTTGAGTGCACACATTGACAACCGTTCTGTTAGATAGCTGCGTTTTGGATTTAGAAGCAGATATTTCCCTGGGCTTACTGCTGTTTCTTCCATATGCCGGTAATGGGCTGAAAACGCCTGTTTGGGGACTCTGCAGAGAAAGTGTTTGCAGACTGCTGAATCCACACACGGGTTTAACTCTGGAAGTTGAGTGCACACATTGACAACCGTTCTGTTAGATAGCTGCGTTTTGGATTTAGAAGCAGATATTTCCCTGTGCTTACTGCCGTTTCTTCCATATGCCGGTAATGGGCTGAAAACGCCTGTTTTGGGACTCTGCAGAGAAAGTGTTTGCAGACTGCTGAATCCACACACGGGTTTAACTCTGGAAGTTGAGTGCACACATTGACAACCGTTCTGTTAGATAGCTGCTTTTTGGATTTAGAAGCACATATTTCCCTGTGCTTACTGCTGTTTCTTCCATATGCCGGTATTGGGCTGAAAACGCCTGTTTTGGGACTCTGCAGAGAAAGTGTTTGCAGACTGCTGAATCCACACACGGGTTTAACTCTGGAAGTTGAGTGCACACATTGACAACCGTTCTGTTAGATAGCTGCGTTTTGGATTTAGAAGCAGATATTTCCCTGTGCTTACTGCTGTTTCTTCCATATGCCGGTAATGGGCTGAAAACGCCTGTTTTGGGACTCTGCAGAGAAAGTGTTTGCAGACTGCTGAATCCACACACGGGTTTAACTCTGGAAGTTGAGTGCACACATTGACAACCGTTCTGTTAGATAGCTGCGTTTTGGATTTAGAAGCAGATATTTCCCTGTGCTTACTGCTGTTTCTTCCGTATGCCGGTAATGGGCTGAAATCGCCTGTTTTTTGACTCTGCAGAGAAAGTGTTTGCAGACTCCTGAATCCACACAAGGGTTTAACTCTGGAAGTTGAGTGCACACATTGACAACCGTTCTGTTAGATAGCTGCGTTTTGGATTTAGAAGCAGATATTTCCCTGTGCTTACTGCTGTTTCTTCCATATGCCGGTAATGGGCTGAAAACGCCTGTTTTGGGACTCTGCAGAGAAAGTGTTTGCAGACTGCTGAATCCACACACGGGTTTAACTCTGGAAGTTGAGTGCACACATTGACAACCGTTCTGTTAGATAGCTACGTTTTGGATTTAGAAGCAGATATTTTCCTGTGCTTACTGCTGTTTCTTTCATATGCCGGTAATGGGCTGAAAACGCCTGTTTTGGGACTCTGCAGAGAAAGTGTTTGCAGACTGCTGAATCCACACACGGGTTTAACTCTGGAAGTTGAGTGCACACATTGACAACCGTTCTGTTAGTTAGCTGCGTTTTGGATTTAGAAGCAGATATTTCCCTGTGCTTACTGCTGTTTCTTCCATATGCCGGTAATGGCCTGAAAACGCCTGTTTTGGGACTCTGCAGAGAAAGTGTTTGCAGACTGCTGAATCCACACACTTGTTTAACTCTGGAAGTTGAGTGCACACATTGACAACCGTTCTGTTAGATAGCTGCGTTTTGGATTTAGAAGCAGATATTTCCCTGTGCTTACTGCTGTTTCTTCCATATGCCGGTAATGGGCTGAAAACGCCTGTTTTGGGACTCTGCAGAGAAAGTGTTTGCAGACTGCTGAATCCACACACGGGTTTAACTCTGGAAGTTGAGTGCACACATTGACAACCGTTCTGTTAGATAGCTGCGTTTTGGATTTAGAAGCAGATATTTCCCTGTGCTTACTGCTGTTTCTTCCATATGCCGGTAATGGGCTGAAAACGCCTGTTTTGGGACTCTGCAGAGAAAGTGTTTGCAGACTGCTGAATCCACACACGGGTTTAACTCCGGAAGTTGAGTGCACACATTGACAACCGTTCTGTTAGATAGCTGCGTTTTGGATTTAGAAGCAGATATTTCCCTGGGCTTACTGCTGTTTCTTCCATATGCCGGTAATGGGCTCAAAACGCCTTTTTGGGGACTCTGCAGAGAAAGTGTTTGCAGACTGCTGAATCCACACACGGGTTTACCTCTGGACGTTGAGTGCACACATTGACAACCGTTCTGTTAGATAGCTTCATTTTGGATTTAGAAGCAGATATTTCCCTGTGCTTACTGCCGTTTCTTCCATATGCCGGTAATGGGCTGAAAACGCCTGTTTTGGGACTCTGCAGAGAAAGTGTTTGCAGACTGCTGAATCCACACACGGGTTTAACTCTGGAAGTTGAGTGCACACATTGACAACCGTTCTGTTAGATAGCTGCGTTTTGGATTTAGAAGCAGATATTTCCGTGGGCTTAGTGCTGTTTCTTCCGTATGCCGGTAATGGGCTGAAATCGCCTGTTTTGGGACTCTGCAGAGAAAGTGTTTGCAGACTCCTGAATCCACACAAGGGTTTAACTCTGGAAGTTGAGTGCACACATTGACAACCGTTCTGTTAGATAGCTGCGTTTTGGATTTAGAAGCAGATATTTCCCTGTGCTTACTGCTGTTTCTTCCATATGCCGGTAATGGGCTGAAAACGCCTGTTTTGGGACTCTGCAGAGAAAGTGTTTGCAGACTGCTGAATCCACACACGGGTTTAACTCTGGAAGTTGAGTGCACACATTGACAACCGTTCTGTTAGATAGCTGCGTTTTGGATTTAGAAGCAGATATTTCCCTGTGCTTACTGCTGTTTCTTTCATATGCCGGTAATGGGCTGAAAACGCCTGTTTTGGGACTCTGCAGAGAAAGTGTTTGCAGACTGCTGAATCCACACACGGGTTTAACTCTGGAAGTTGAGTGCACACATTGACAACCGTTCTGTTAGTTACCTGCGTTTTGGATTTAGAAGCAGATATTTCCCTGTGCTTACTGCTGTTTCTTCCATATGCCGGTAATGGCCTGAAAACGCCTGTTTTGGGACTCTGCAGAGAAAGTGTTTGCAGACTGCTGAATCCACACACTTGTTTAACTCTGGAAGATGAGTGCACACATTGACAACCGTTCTGTTAGATAGCTGCGTTTTGGATTTAGAAGCAGATATTTCCCTGTGCGTACTGCTGTTTCTTCCATATGCCGGTAATGGGCTGAAAACGCCTGTTTTGGGACTCTGCAGAGAAAGTGTTTGCAGACTGCTGAATCCACACACGGGTTTAACTCTGGAAGTTGAGTGCACACATTGACAACCGTTCTGTTAGATAGCTGCGTTTTGGATTTAGAAGCAGATATTTCCCTGTGCTTACTGCTGTTTCTTCCATATGCCGGTAATGGGCTGAAAACGCCTGTTTTGGGACTCTGCAGAGAAAGTGTTTGCAGACTGCTGAATCCACACACGGGTTTAACTCCGGAAGTTGAGTGCACACATTGACAACCGTTCTGTTAGATAGCTGCGTTTTGGATTTAGAAGCAGATATTTCCCTGGGCTTACTGCTGTTTCTTCCATATGCCGGTAATGGGCTGAAAACGCCTGTTTGGGGACTCTGCAGAGAAAGTGTTTGCAGACTGCTGAATCCACACACGGGTTTACCTCTGGAAGTTGAGTGCACACATTGACAACCGTTCTGTTTGATAGCTTCGTTTTGGATTTAGAAGCAGATATTTCCCTGTGCTTACTGCCGTTTCTTCCATATGCCGGTAATGGGCTGAAAACGCCTGTTTTGGGACTCTGCAGAGAAAGTGTTTGCAGACTGCTGAATCCACACACGGGTTTAACTCTGGAAGTTGAGTGCACACATTGACAACCGTTCTGTTAGATAGCTGCGTTTTGGATTTAGAAGCAGATATTTCCCTGGGCTTACTGCTGTTTCTTCCATATGCCGGTAATGGGCTGAAAACGCCTGTTTGGGGACTCTGCAGAGAAAGTGTTTGCAGACTGCTGAATCCACACACGGGTTTAACTCTGGAAGTTGAGTGCACACATTGACAACCGTTCTGTTAGATAGCTGCGTTTTGGATTTAGAAGCAGATATTTCCCTGTGCTTACTGCCGTTTCTTCCATATGCCGGTAATGGGCTGAAAACGCCTGTTTTGGAACTCTGCAGAGAAAGTGTTTGCAGACTGCTGAATCCACACACGGGTTTAACTCTGGAAGTTGAGTGCACACATTGACAACCGTTCTGTTAGATAGCTGCTTTTTGGATTTAGAAGCAGATATTTCCCTGTGCTTACTGCTGTTTCTTCCTTATGCCGGTAATGGGCTGAAAACGCCTGTTTGGGGACTCTGCAGAGAAAGTGTTTGCAGACTGCTGAATCCACACACGGGTTTAACTCTGGAAGTTGAGTGCACACATTGACAACCGTTCTGTTAGATAGCTGCGTTTTGGATATAGAAGCAGATATTTCCCTGTGCTTACTGCCGTTTCTTCCATATGCCGGTAATGGGCTGAAAACGCCTGTTTTGGGACTCTGCAGAGAAAGTGTTTGCAGACTGCTGAATCCACACACGGGTTTAACTCTGGAAGTTGAGTGCACACATTGACAACCGTTCTGTTAGATAGCTGCTTTTTGGATTTAGAAGCAGATATTTCCCTGTGCTTACTGCTGTTTCTTCCATATGCCGGTAATGGGCTGAAAACGCCTGTTTTGGGACTCTGCAGAGAAAGTGTTTGCAGACTGCTGAATCCACACACGGGTTTAACTCTGGAAGTTGAGTGCACACATTGACAACCGTTCTGTTAGATAGCTGCGTTTTGGATTTGGAAGCAGATATTTCCCTGTGCTTACTGCTGTTTCTTCCATATGCCGGTAAAGGGCTGAAAACGCCTGTTTTGGGACTCTGCAGAGAAAGTGTTTGCAGACTGCTGAATCCACACACGGGTTTAACTCTGGAAGTTGAGTGCACACATTGACAACCGTTCTGTTAGATAGCTGCGTTTTGGATTTAGAAGCAGATATTTCCCTGTGCTTACTGCTGTTTCTTCCGTATGCCGGTAATGGGCTGAAATCGCCTGTTTTGGGACTCTGCAGAGAAAGTGTTTGCAGACTCCTGAATCCACACAAGGGTTTAACTCTGGAAGTTGAGTGCACACATTGACAACCGTTCTGTTAGATAGCTGCGTTTTGGATTTAGAAGCAGATATTTCCCTGTGCTTACTGCTGTTTCTTCCATATGCCGGTAATGGGCTGAAAACGCCTGTTTTGGGACTCTGCAGAGAAAGTGTTTGCAGACTGCTGAATCCACACACAGGTTTAACTCTGGAAGTTGAGTGCACACATTGACAACCGTTCTGTTAGATAGCTGCGTTTTGGATTTAGAAGCAGATATTTTCCTGTGCTTACTGCTGTTTCTTTCATATGCCGGTAATGGGCTGAAAACGCCTGTTTTGGGACTCTGCAGAGAAAGTGTTTGCAGACTCCTGAATCCACACACGGGTTTAACTCTGGAAGTTGAGTGCACACATTGACAACCGTTCTGTTAGATAGCTGCGTTTTGGATTTAGAAGCAGATATTTCCCTGTGCTTACTGCTGTTTCTTCCATATGCCGGTAATGGCCTGAAAACGCCTGTTTTGGGACTCTGCAGAGAAAGTGTTTGCAGACTGCTGAATCCACACACGGGTTTACCTCTGGAAGTTGAGTGCAAACATTGACAACCGTTCTGTTAGATAGCTTCGTTTTGGATTTAGAAGCAGATATTTCCCTGTGCTTACTGCCGTTTCTTCCATATGCCGGTAATGGGCTGAAAACGCCTGTTTTGGGACTCTGCAGAGAAAGTGTTTGCAGACTGCTGAATCCACACACGGGTTTAACTCTGGAAGTTGAGTGCACACATTGACAACCGTTCTGTTAGATAGCTGCGTTTTGGATTTAGAAGCAGATATTTCCCTGGGCTTACTGCTGTTTCTTCCATATGCCGGTAATGGGCTGAAAACCCCTGTTTGGGGACTCTGCAGAGAAAGTGTTTGCAGACTGCTGAATCCACACACGGGTTTAACTCTGGAAGTTGAGTGCACACATTGACAACCGTTCTGTTAGATAGCTGCGTTTTGGATTTAGAAGCAGATATTTCCCTGTGCTTACTGCCGTTTCTTCCATATGCCGGTAATGGGCTGAAAACGCCTGTTTTGGAACTCTGCAGAGAAAGTGTTTGCAGACTGCTGAATCCACACACGGGTTTAACTCTGGAAGTTGAGTGCACACATTGACAACCGTTCTGTTAGATAGCTGCTTTTTGGATTTAGAAGCAGATATTTCCCTGTGCTTACTGCTGTTTCTTCCATATGCCGGTAATGGGCTGAAAACGCCTGTTTTGGGACTCTGCAGAGAAAGTGTTTGCAGACTGCTGAATCCACACACGGGTTTAACTCTGGAAGTTGAGTGCACACATTGACAACCGTTCTGTTAGATAGCTGCGTTTTGGATTTAGAAGCAGATATTTCCCTGTGCTTACTGCTGTTTCTTCCATATGCCGGTAATGGGCTGAAAACGCCTGTTTTGGGACTCTGCAGAGAAAGTGTTTGCAGACTGCTGAATCCACACACGGGTTTAACTCTGGAAGTTGAGTGCACACATTGACAACCGTTCTGTTAGATAGCTGCTTTTTGGATTTAGAAGCAGATATTTCCCTGTGCTTACTGCTGTTTCTTCCATATGCCGGTAATGGGCTGAAAACGCCTGTTTTGGGACTCTGCAGAGAAAGTGTTTGCAGACTGCTGAATCCACACACGGGTTTAACTCTGGAAGTTGAGTGCACACATTGACAACCGTTCTGTTAGAGAGCTGCGTTTTGGATTTAGAAGCAGATATTTTCCTGTGCTTACTGCTGTTTCTTTCATATGCCGGTAATGGGCTGAAAACGCCTGTTTTGGGACTCTGCAGAGAAAGTGTTTGCAGACTGCTGAATCCACACACGGGTTTAACTCTGGAAGTTGAGTGCACACATTGACAACCGTTCTGTTAGTTAGCTGCGTTTTGGATTTAGAAGCAGATATTTCCCTGTGCTTACTGCTGTTTCTTCCATATGCCGGTAATGGCCTGAAAACGCCTGTTTTGGGACTCTGCAGAGAAAGTGTTTGCAGACTGCTGAATCCACACACTTGTTTAACTCTGGAAGTTGAGTGCACACATTGACAACCGTTCTGTTAGATAGCTGCGTTTTGGATTTAGAAGCAGATATTTCCCTGTGCTTACTGCTGTTTCTTCCATATGCCGGTAAAGGGCTGAAAACGCCTGTTTTGGGACTCTGCAGAGAAAGTGTTTGCAGACTGCTGAATCCACACACGGGTTTAACTCTGGAAGTTGAGTGCACACATTGACAACCGTTCTGTTAGATAGCTGCGTTTTGGATTTAGAAGCAGATATTTCCCTGTGCTTACTGCTGTTTCTTCCGTATGCCGGTAATGGGCTGAAATCGCCTGTTTTGGGACTCTGCAGAGAAAGTGTTTGCAGACTCCTGAATCCACACAAGGGTTTAACTCTGGAAGTTGAGTGCACACATTGACAACCGTTCTGTTAGATAGCTGCGTTTTGGATTTAGAAGCAGATATTTCCCTGTGCTTACTGCTGTTTCTTCCATATGCCGGTAATGGGCTGAAAACGCCTGTTTTGGGACTCTGCAGAGAAAGTGTTTGCAGACTGCTGAATCCACACACAGGTTTAACTCTGGAAGTTGAGTGCACACATTGACAACCGTTCTGTTAGATAGCTGCGTTTTGGATTTAGAAGCAGATATTTTCCTGTGCTTACTGCTGTTTCTTTCATATGCCGGTAATGGGCTGAAAACGCCTGTTTTGGGACTCTGCAGAGAAAGTGTTTGCAGACTGCTGAATCCACACACGGGTTTAACTCTGGAAGTTGAGTGCACACATTGACAACCGTTCTGTTAGATAGCTGCGTTTTGGATTTAGAAGCAGATATTTCCCTGTGCTTACTGCTGTTTCTTCCATATGCCGGTAATGGGCTGAAAACGCCTGTTTTGGGACTCTGCAGAGAAAGTGTTTGCAGACTGCTGAATCCACACACTTGTTTAACTCTGGAAGTTGAGTGCACACATTGACAACCGTTCTGTTAGATAGCTGCGTTTTGGATTTAGAAGCAGATATTTCCCTGTGCTTACTGCTGTTTCTTCCATATGCCGGTAATGGGCTGAAAACGCCTGTTTTGGGACTCTGCAGAGAAAGTGTTTGCAGACTGCTGAATCCACACACGGGTTTAACTCTGGAAGTTGAGTGCACACATTGACAACCGTTCTGTTAGATAGCTGCGTTTTGGATTTAGAAGCAGATATTTCCCTGTTTATACTGCTGTTTCTTCCATATGCCGGTAATGGGCTGAAAACGCCTGTTTTGGGACTCTGCAGAGAAAGTGTTTGCAGACTGCTGAATCCACACACGGGTTTAACTCCGGAAGTTGAGTGCACACATTGACAACCGTTCTGTTAGATAGCTGCGTTTTGGATTTAGAAGCAGATATTTCCCTGGGCTTACTGCTGTTTCTTCCATATGCCGGTAATGGGCTGAAAACGCCTGTTTTGGGACTCTGCAGAGAAAGTGTTTGCAGACTGCTGAATCCACACACGGGTTTACCTCTGGAAGTTGAGTGCACACATTGACAACCGTTCTGTTAGATAGCTTCGTTTTGGATTTAGAAGCAGATATTTCCCTGTGCTTACTGCCGTTTCTTCCATATGCCGGTAATGGGCTGAAAACGCCTGTTTTGGGACTCTGCAGAGAAAGTGTTTGCAGACTGCTGAATCCACACACGGGTTTAACTCTGGAAGTTGAGTGCACACATTGACAACCGTTCTGTTAGATAGCTGCGTTTTGGATTTAGAAGCAGATATTTCCCTGGGCTTACTGCTGTTTCTTCCATATGCCGGTAATGGGCTGAAAACCCCTGTTTGGGGACTCTGCAGAGAAAGTGTTTGCAGACTGCTGAATCCACACACGGGTTTAACTCTGGAAGTTGAGTGCACACATTGACAACCGTTCTGTTAGATAGCTGCTTTTTGGATTTAGAAGCAGATATTTCCCTGTGCTTACTGCTGTTTCTTCCATATGCCGGTAATGGGCTGAAAACGCCGGTTTTGGGACTCTGCAGAGAAAGTGTTTGCAGACTGCTGAATCCACACACGGGTTTAACTCTGGAAGTTGAGTGCACACATTGACAACCGTTCTGTTAGATAGCTGCTTTTTGGATTTAGAAGCAGATATTTCCCTGTGCTTACTGCTGTTTCTTCCGTATGCCGGTAATGGGCTGAAATCGCCTGTTTTGGGACTCTGCAGAGAAAGTGTTTGCAGACTCCTGAATCCACACAAGGGTTTAACTCTGGAAGTTGAGTGCACACATTGACAACCGTTCTGTTAGATAGCTGCGTTTTGGATTTAGAAGCAGATATTTCCCTGTGCTTACTGCTGTTTCTTCCATATGCCGGTAATGGGCTGAAAACGCCTGTTTTGGGACTCTGCAGAGAAAGTGTTTGCAGACTGCTGAATCCACACACAGGTTTAACTCTGGAAGTTGAGTGCACACATTGACAACCGTTCTGTTAGATAGCTGCGTTTTGGATTTAGAAGCAGATATTTTCCTGTGCTTACTGCTGTTTCTTTCATATGCCGGTAATGGGCTGAAAACGCCTGTTTTGGGACTCTGCAGAGAAAGTGTTTGCAGACTGCTGAATCCACACACGGGTTTAACTCTGGAAGTTGAGTGCACACATTGACAACCGTTCTGTTAGATAGCTGCGTTTTGGATTTAGAAGCAGATATTTCCCTGTGCTTACTGCTGTTTCTTCCATATGCCGGTAATGGCCTGAAAACGCCTGTTTTGGGACTCTGCAGAGAAAGTGTTTGCAGACTGCTGAATCCACACACTTGTTTAACTCTGGAAGTTGAGTGCACACATTGACAACCGTTCTGTTAGATAGCTGCGTTTTGGATTTAGAAGCAGATATTTCCCTGTGCGTACTGCTGTTTCTTCCATATGCCGGTAATGGGCTGAAAACGCCTGTTTTGGGACTCTGCAGAGAAAGTGTTTGCAGACTGCTGAATCCACACACGGGTTTAACTCCGGAAGTTGAGTGCACACATTGACAACCGTTCTGTTAGATAGCTGCGTTTTGGATTTAGAAGCAGATATTTCCCTGGGCTTACTGCTGTTTCTTCCATATGCCGGTAATGGGCTGAAAACGCCTGTTTGGGGACTCTGCAGAGAAAGTGTTTGCAGACTGCTGAATCCACACACGGGTTTACCTCTGGAAGTTGAGTGCACACATTGACAACCGTTCTGTTAGATAGCTTCGTTTTGGATTTAGAAGCAGATATTTCCCTGTGCTTACTGCCGTTTCTTCCATATGCCGGTAATGGGCTGAAAACGCCTGTTTTGGGACTCTGCAGAGAAAGTGTTTGCAGACTGCTGAATCCACACACGGGTTTAACTCTGGAAGTTGAGTGCACACATTGACAACCGTTCTGTTAGATAGCTGCGTTTTGGATTTAGAAGCAGATATTTCCCTGGGCTTACTGCTGTTTCTTCCATATGCCGGTAATGGGCTGAAAACGCCTGTTTGGGGACTCTGCAGAGAAAGTGTTTGCAGACTGCTGAATCCACACACGGGTTTAACTCTGGAAGTTGAGTGCACACATTGACAACCGTTCTGTTAGATAGCTGCGTTTTGGATTTAGAAGCAGATATTTCCCTGTGCTTACTGCCGTTTCTTCCATATGCCGGTAATGGGCTGAAAACGCCTGTTTTGGAACTCTGCAGAGAAAGTGTTTGCAGACTGCTGAATCCACACACGGGTTTAACTCTGGAAGTTGAGTGCACACATTGACAACCGTTCTGTTAGATAGCTGCTTTTTGGATTTAGAAGCAGATATTTCCCTGTGCTTACTGCTGTTTCTTCCATATGCCGGTAATGGGCTGAAAACGCCTGTTTGGGGACTCTGCAGAGAAAGTGTTTGCAGACTGCTGAATCCACACACGGGTTTAACTCTGGAAGTTGAGTGCACACATTGACAACCGTTCTGTTAGATAGCTGCGTTTTGGATTTAGAAGCAGATATTTCCCTGTGCTTACTGCCGTTTCTTCCATATGCCGGTAATGGGCTGAAAACGCCTGTTTTGGGACTCTGCAGAGAAAGTGTTTGCAGACTGCTGAATCCACACACGGGTTTAACTCTGGAAGTTGAGTGCACACATTGACAACCGTTCTGTTAGATAGCTGCGTTTTGGATTTAGAAGCAGATATTTCCCTGTGCTTACTGCTGTTTCTTCCATATGCCGGTAATGGGCTGAAAACGCCTGTTTTGGGACTCTGCAGAGAAAGTGTTTGCAGACTGCTGAATCCACACACGGGTTTAACTCTGGAAGTTGAGTGCACACATTGACAACCGTTCTGTTAGATAGCTGCGTTTTGGATTTAGAAGCAGATATTTCCCTGTGCTTACTGCTGTTTCTTCCATATGCCGGTAAAGGGCTGAAAACGCCTGTTTTGGGACTCTGCAGAGAAAGTGTTTGCAGACTGCTGAATCCACACACGGGTTTAACTCTGGAAGTTGAGTGCACACATTGACAACCGTTCTGTTAGATAGCTGCGTTTTGGATTTAGAAGCAGATATTTCCCTGTGCTTACTGCTGTTTCTTCCGTATGCCGGTAATGGGCTGAAATCGCCTGTTTTGGGACTCTGCAGAGAAAGTGTTTGCAGACTCCTGAATCCACACAAGGGTTTAACTCTGGAAGTTGAGTGCACACATTGACAACCGTTCTGTTAGATAGCTGCGTTTTGGATTTAGAAGCAGATATTTCCCTGTGCTTACTGCTGTTTCTTCCATATGCCGGTAATGGGCTGAAAACGCCTGTTTTGGGACTCTGCAGAGAAAGTGTTTGCAGACTGCTGAATCCACACACAGGTTTAACTCTGGAAGTTGAGTGCACACATTGACAACCGTTCTGTTAGATAGCTGCGTTTTGGATTTAGAAGCAGATATTTTCCTGTGCTTACTGCTGTTTCTTTCATATGCCGGTAATGGGCTGAAAACGCCTGTTTTGGGACTCTGCAGAGAAAGTGTTTGCAGACTCCTGAATCCACACACGGGTTTAACTCTGGAAGTTGAGTGCACACATTGACAACCGTTCTGTTAGATAGCTGCGTTTTGGATTTAGAAGCAGATATTTCCCTGTGCTTACTGCTGTTTCTTCCATATGCCGGTAATGGCCTGAAAACGCCTGTTTTGGGACTCTGCAGAGAAAGTGTTTGCAGACTGCTGAATCCACACACGGGTTTACCTCTGGAAGTTGAGTGCACACATTGACAACCGTTCTGTTAGATAGCTTCGTTTTGGATTTAGAAGCAGATATTTCCCTGTGCTTACTGCCGTTTCTTCCATATGCCGGTAATGGGCTGAAAACGCCTGTTTTGGGACTCTGCAGAGAAAGTGTTTGCAGACTGCTGAATCCACACACGGGTTTAACTCTGGAAGTTGAGTGCACACATTGACAACCGTTCTGTTAGATAGCTGCGTTTTGGATTTAGAAGCAGATATTTCCCTGGGCTTACTGCTGTTTCTTCCATATGCCGGTAATGGGCTGAAAACCCCTGTTTGGGGACTCTGCAGAGAAAGTGTTTGCAGACTGCTGAATCCACACACGGGTTTAACTCTGGAAGTTGAGTGCACACATTGACAACCGTTCTGTTAGATAGCTGCGTTTTGGATTTAGAAGCAGATATTTCCCTGTGCTTACTGCCGTTTCTTCCATATGCCGGTAATGGGCTGAAAACGCCTGTTTTGGAACTCTGCAGAGAAAGTGTTTGCAGACTGCTGAATCCACACACGGGTTTAACTCTGGAAGTTGAGTGCACACATTGACAACCGTTCTGTTAGATAGCTGCTTTTTGGATTTAGAAGCAGATATTTCCCTGTGCTTACTGCTGTTTCTTCCATATGCCGGTAATGGGCTGAAAACGCCTGTTTTGGGACTCTGCAGAGAAAGTGTTTGCAGACTGCTGAATCCACACACGGGTTTAACTCTGGAAGTTGAGTGCACACATTGACAACCGTTCTGTTAGATAGCTGCGTTTTGGATTTAGAAGCAGATATTTCCCTGTGCTTACTGCTGTTTCTTCCATATGCCGGTAATGGGCTGAAAACGCCTGTTTTGGGACTCTGCAGAGAAAGTGTTTGCAGACTGCTGAATCCACACACGGGTTTAACTCTGGAAGTTGAGTGCACACATTGACAACCGTTCTGTTAGATAGCTGCGTTTTGGATTTAGAAGCAGATATTTCCCTGTGCTTACTGCTGTTTCTTCCATATGCCGGTAATGGGCTGAAAACGCCTGTTTTGGGACTCTGCAGAGAAAGTGTTTGCAGACTGCTGAATCCACACACGGGTTTAACTCTGGAAGTTGAGTGCACACATTGACAACCGTTCTGTTAGATAGCTGCGTTTTGGATTTAGAAGCAGATATTTCCCTGTGCTTACTGCTGTTTCTTCCATATGCCGGTAAAGGGCTGAAAACGCCTGTTTTGGGACTCTGCAGAGAAAGTGTTTGCAGACTGCTGAATCCACACACGGGTTTAACTCTGGAAGTTGAGTGCACACATTGACAACCGTTCTGTTAGATAGCTGCGTTTTGGATTTAGAAGCAGATATTTCCCTGTGCTTACTGCTGTTTCTTCCGTATGCCGGTAATGGGCTGAAATCGCCTGTTTTGGGACTCTGCAGAGAAAGTGTTTGCAGACTCCTGAATCCACACAAGGGTTTAACTCTGGAAGTTGAGTGCACACATTGACAACCGTTCTGTTAGATAGCTGCGTTTTGGATTTAGAAGCAGATATTTCCCTGTGCTTACTGCTGTTTCTTCCATATGCCGGTAATGGGCTGAAAACGCCTGTTTTGGGACTCTGCAGAGAAAGTGTTTGCAGACTGCTGAATCCACACACGGGTTTAACTCTGGAAGTTGAGTGCACACATTGACAACCGTTCTGTTAGATAGCTGCGTTTTGGATTTAGAAGCAGATATTTTCCTGTGCTTACTGCTGTTTCTTTCATATGCCGGTAATGGACTGAAAACGCCTGTTTTGGGACTCTGCAGAGAAAGTGTTTGCAGACTGCTGAATCCACACACGGGTTTAACTCTGGAAGTTGAGTGCACACATTGACAACCGTTCTGTTAGTTAGCTGCGTTTTGGATTTAGAAGCAGATATTTCCCTGTGCTTACTGCTGTTTCTTCCATATGCCGGTAATGGCCTGAAAACGCCTGTTTTGGGACTCTGCAGAGAAAGTGTTTGCAGACTGCTGAATCCACACACTTGTTTAACTCTGGAAGTTGAGTGCACACATTGACAACCGTTCTGTTAGATAGCTGCGTTTTGGATTTAGAAGCAGATATTTCCCTGGGCTTACTGCTGTTTCTTCCATATGCCGGTAAAGGGCTGAAAACGCCTGTTTTGGGACTCTGCAGAGAAAGTGTTTGCAGACTGCTGAATCCACACACGGGTTTAACTCTGGAAGTTGAGTGCACACATTGACAACCGTTCTGTTAGATAGCTGCGTTTTGGATTTAGAAGCAGATATTTCCCTGTGCTTACTGCTGTTTCTTCCGTATGCCGGTAATGGGCTGAAATCGCCTGTTTTGGGACTCTGCAGAGAAAGTGTTTGCAGACTCCTGAATCCACACAAGGGTTTAACTCTGGAAGTTGAGTGCACACATTGACAACCGTTCTGTTAGATAGCTGCGTTTTGGATTTAGAAGCAGATATTTCCCTGTGCTTACTGCTGTTTCTTCCATATGCCGGTAATGGGCTGAAAACGCCTGTTTTGGGACTCTGCAGAGAAAGTGTTTGCAGACTGCTGAATCCACACACAGGTTTAACTCTGGAAGTTGAGTGCACACATTGACAACCGTTCTGTTAGATAGCTGCGTTTTGGATTTAGAAGCAGATATTTTCCTGTGCTTACTGCTGTTTCTTTCATATGCCGGTAATGGGCTGAAAACGCCTGTTTTGGGACTCTGCAGAGAAAGTGTTTGCAGACTGCTGAATCCACACACGGGTTTAACTCTGGAAGTTGAGTGCACACATTGACAACCGTTCTGTTAGATAGCTGCGTTTTGGATTTAGAAGCAGATATTTCCCTGTGCTTACTGCTGTTTCTTCCATATGCCGGTAATGGCCTGAAAACGCCTGTTTTGGGACTCTGCAGAGAAAGTGTTTGCAGACTGCTGAATCCACACACTTGTTTAACTCTGGAAGTTGAGTGCACACATTGACAACCGTTCTGTTAGATAGCTGCGTTTTGGATTTAGAAGCAGATATTTCCCTGTGCTTACTGCTGTTTCTTCCATATGCCGGTAATGGGCTGAAAACGCCTCTTTTGGGACTCTGCAGAGAAAGTGTTTGCAGACTGCTGAATCCACACACGGGTTTAACTCTGGAAGTTGAGTGCACACATTGACAACCGTTCTGTTAGATAGCTGCGTTTTGGATTTAGAAGCAGATATTTCCCTGTTTATACTGCTGTTTCTTCCATATGCCGGTAATGGGCTGAAAACGCCTGTTTTGGGACTCTGCAGAGAAAGTGTTTGCAGACTGCTGAATCCACACACGGGTTTAACTCCGGAAGTTGAGTGCACACATTGACAACCGTTCTGTTAGATAGCTGCGTTTTGGATTTAGAAGCAGATATTTCCTGGGCTTACTGCTGTTTCTTCCATATGCCGGTAATGGGCTGAAAACGCCTGTTTTGGGACTCTGCAGAGAAAGTGTTTGCAGACTGCTGAATCCACACACGGGTTTACCTCTGGAAGTTGAGTGCACACATTGACAACCGTTCTGTTAGATAGCTGCGTTTTGGATTTAGAAGCAGATATTTCCCTGTGCTTACTGCCGTTTCTTCCATATGCCGGTAATGGGCTGAAAACGCCTGTTTTGGGACTCTGCAGAGAAAGTGTTTGCAGACTGCTGAATCCACACACGGGTTTAACTCTGGAAGTTGAGTGCACACATTGACAACCGTTCTGTTAGATAGCTGCGTTTTGGATTTAGAAGCAGATATTTCCCTGGGCTTACTGCTGTTTCTTCCATATGCCGGTAATGGGCTGAAAACCCCTGTTTGGGGACTCTGCAGAGAAAGTGTTTGCAGACTGCTGAATCCACACACGGGTTTAACTCTGGAAGTTGAGTGCACACATTGACAACCGTTCTGTTAGATAGCTGCTTTTTGGATTTAGAAGCAGATATTTCCCTGTGCTTACTGCTGTTTCTTCCATATGCCGGTAATGGGCTGAAAACGCCTGTTTTGGGACTCTGCAGAGAAAGTGTTTGCAGACTGCTGAATCCACACACGGGTTTAACTCTGGAAGTTGAGTGCACACATTGACAACCGTTCTGTTAGATAGCTGCGTTTTGGATTTAGAAGCAGATATTTCCCTGTGCTTACTGCTGTTTCTTCCTATGCCGGTAATGGGCTGAAATCGCCTGTTTTGGGACTCTGCAGAGAAAGTGTTTGCAGACTCCTGAATCCACACAAGGGTTTAACTCTGGAAGTTGAGTGCACACATTGACAACCGTTCTGTTAGATAGCTGCGTTTTGGATTTAGAAGCAGATATTTCCCTGTGCTTACTGCTGTTTCTTCCATATGCCGGTAATGGGCTGAAAACGCCTGTTTTGGGACTCTGCAGAGAAAGTGTTTGCAGACTGCTGAATCCACACACAGGTTTAACTCTGGAAGTTGAGTGCACACATTGACAACCGTTCTGTTAGATAGCTGCGTTTTGGATTTAGAAGCAGATATTTTCCTGTGCTTACTGCTGTTTCTTTCATATGCCGGTAATGGGCTGAAAACGCCTGTTTTGGGACTCTGCAGAGAAAGTGTTTGCAGACTGCTGAATCCACACACTTGTTTAACTCTGGAAGTTGAGTGCACACATTGACAACCGTTCTGTTAGATAGCTGCGTTTTGGATTTAGAAGCAGATATTTCCCTGTGCTTACTGCTGTTTCTTCCATATGCCGGTAATGGGCTGAAAACGCCTCTTTTGGGACTCTGCAGAGAAAGTGTTTGCAGACTGCTGAATCCACACACGGGTTTAACTCTGGAAGTTGAGTGCACACATTGACAACCGTTCTGTTAGATAGCTGCGTTTTGGATTTAGAAGCAGATATTTCCCTGTTTATACTGCTGTTTCTTCCATATGCCGGTAATTGGGCTGAAAACGCCTGTTTTGGGACTCTGCAGAGAAAGTGTTTGCAGACTGCTGAATCCACACACGGGTTTAACTCCGGAAGTTGAGTGCACACATTGACAACCGTTCTGTTAGATAGCTGCGTTTTGGATTTAGAAGCAGATATTTCCCTGGGCTTACTGCTGTTTCTTCCATATGCCGGTAATGGGCTGAAAACGCCTGTTTTGGGACTCTGCAGAGAAAGTGTTTGCAGACTGCTGAATCCACACACGGGTTTACCTCTGGAAGTTGAGTGCACACATTGACAACCGTTCTGTTAGATAGCTGCGTTTTGGATTTAGAAGCAGATATTTCCCTGTGCTTACTGCCGTTTCTTCCATATGCCGGTAATGGGCTGAAAACGCCTGTTTTGGGACTCTGCAGAGAAAGTGTTTGCAGACTGCTGAATCCACACACGGGTTTAACTCTGGAAGTTGAGTGCACACATTGACAACCGTTCTGTTAGATAGCTGCGTTTTGGATTTAGAAGCAGATATTTCCCTGGGCTTACTGCTGTTTCTTCCATATGCCGGTAATGGGCTGAAAACCCCTGTTTGGGGACTCTGCAGAGAAAGTGTTTGCAGACTGCTGAATCCACACACGGGTTTAACTCTGGAAGTTGAGTGCACACATTGACAACCGTTCTGTTAGATAGCTGCTTTTTGGATTTAGAAGCAGATATTTCCCTGTGCTTACTGCTGTTTCTTCCATATGCCGGTAATGGGCTGAAAACGCCTGTTTTGGGACTCTGCAGAGAAAGTGTTTGCAGACTGCTGAATCCACACACGGGTTTAACTCTGGAAGTTGAGTGCACACATTGACAACCGTTCTGTTAGATAGCTGCGTTTTGGATTTAGAAGCAGATATTTCCCTGTGCTTACTGCTGTTTCTTCCGTATGCCGGTAATGGGCTGAAATCGCCTGTTTTGGGACTCTGCAGAGAAAGTGTTTGCAGACTCCTGAATCCACACAAGGGTTTAACTCTGGAAGTTGAGTGCACACATTGACAACCGTTCTGTTAGATAGCTGCGTTTTGGATTTAGAAGCAGATATTTCCCTGTGCTTACTGCTGTTTCTTCCATATGCCGGTAATGGGCTGAAAACGCCTGTTTTGGGACTCTGCAGAGAAAGTGTTTGCAGACTGCTGAATCCACACACAGGTTTAACTCTGGAAGTTGAGTGCACACATTGACAACCGTTCTGTTAGATAGCTGCGTTTTGGATTTAGAAGCAGATATTTTCCTGTGCTTACTGCTGTTTCTTTCATATGCCGGTAATGGGCTGAAAACGCCTGTTTTGGGACTCTGCAGAGAAAGTGTTTGCAGACTGCTGAATCCACACACGGGTTTAACTCTGGAAGTTGAGTGCACACATTGACAACCGTTCTGTTAGATAGCTGCGTTTTGGATTTAGAAGCAGATATTTCCCTGTGCTTACTGCTGTTTCTTCCATATGCCGGTAATGGCCTGAAAACGCCTGTTTTGGGACTCTGCAGAGAAAGTGTTTGCAGACTGCTGAATCCACACACTTGTTTAACTCTGGAAGTTGAGTGCACACATTGACAACCGTTCTGTTAGATAGCTGCGTTTTGGATTTAGAAGCAAATATTTCCCTGTGCGTACTGCTGTTTCTTCCATATGCCGGTAATGGGCTGAAAACGCCTGTTTTGGGACTCTGCAGAGAAAGTGTTTGCAGACTGCTGAATCCACACACGGGTTTAACTCTGGAAGTTGAGTGCACACATTGACAACCGTTCTGTTAGATAGCTGCGTTTTGGATTTAGAAGCAGATATTTCCCTGTTTTTACTGCTGTTTCTTCCATATGCCGGTAATGGGCTGAAAACGCCTGTTTTGGGACTCTGCAGAGAAAGTGTTTGCAGACTGCTGAATCCACACACGGGTTTAACTCCGGAAGTTGAGTGCACACATTGAAAACCGTTCTGTTAGATAGCTGCGTTTTGGATTTAGAAGCAGATATTTCCCTGGGCTTACTGCTGTTTCTTCCATATGCCGGTAATGGGCTGAAAACGCCTGTTTGGGGACTCTGCAGAGAAAGTGTTTGCAGACTGCTGAATCCACACACGGGTTTACCTCTGGAAGTTGAGTGCACACATTGACAACCGTTCTGTTAGATAGCTTCGTTTTGGATTTAGAAGCAGATATTTCCCTGTGCTTACTGCCGTTTCTTCCATATGCCGGTAATGGGCTGAAAACGCCTGTTTTGGGACTCTGCAGAGAAAGTGTTTGCAGACTGCTGAATCCACACACGGGTTTAACTCTGGAAGTTGAGTGCACACATTGACAACCGTTCTGTTAGATAGCTGCGTTTTGGATTTAGAAGCAGATATTTCCCTGGGCTTACTGCTGTTTCTTCCATATGCCGGTAATGGGCTGAAAACCCCTGTTTGGGGACTCTGCAGAGAAAGTGTTTGCAGACTGCTGAATCCACACACGGGTTTAACTCTGGAAGTTGAGTGCACACATTGACAACCGTTCTGTTAGATAGCTGCGTTTTGGATTTAGAAGCAGATATTTCCCTGTGCTTACTGCCGTTTCTTCCATATGCCGGTAATGGGCTGAAAACGCCTGTTTTGGAACTCTGCAGAGAAAGTGTTTGCAGACTGCTGAATCCACACACGGGTTTAACTCTGGAAGTTGAGTGCACACATTGACAACCGTTCTGTTAGATAGCTGCTTTTTGGATTTAGAAGCAGATATTTCCCTGTGCTTACTGCTGTTTCTTCCATATGCCGGTAATGGGCTGAAAACGCCTGTTTTGGGACTCTGCAGAGAAAGTGTTTGCAGACTGCTGAATCCACACACGGGTTTAACTCTGGAAGTTGAGTGCACACATTGACAACCGTTCTGTTAGATAGCTGCGTTTTGGATTTAGAAGCAGATATTTCCCTGTGCTTACTGCTGTTTCTTCCATATGCCGGTAATGGGCTGAAAACGCCTGTTTTGGGACTCTGCAGAGAAAGTGTTTGCAGACTGCTGAATCCACACACGGGTTTAACTCTGGAAGTTGAGTGCACACATTGACAACCGTTCTGTTAGAGAGCTGCGTTTTGGATTTAGAAGCAGATATTTCCCTGTGCTTACTGCTGTTTCTTCCATATGCCGGTAAAGGGCTGAAAACGCCTGTTTTGGAACTCTGCAGAGAAAGTGTTTGCAGACTGCTGAATCCACACACGGGTTTAACTCTGGAAGTTGAGTGCACACATTGACAACCGTTCTGTTAGATAGCTGCGTTTTGGATTTAGAAGCAGATATTTCCCTGTGCTTACTGCTGTTTCTTCCGTATGCCGGTAATGGGCTGAAATCGCCTGTTTTGGGACTCTGCAGAGAAAGTGTTTGCAGACTCCTGAATCCACACAAGGGTTTAACTCTGGAAGTTGAGTGCACACATTGACAACCGTTCTGTTAGATAGCTGCGTTTTGGATTTAGAAGCAGATATTTCCCTGTGCTTACTGCTGTTTCTTCCATATGCCGGTAATGGGCTGAAAACGCCTGTTTTGGGACTCTGCAGAGAAAGTGTTTGCAGACTGCTGAATCCACACACGGGTTTAACTCTGGAAGTTGAGTGCACACATTGACAACCGTTCTGTTAGATAGCTGCGTTTTGGATTTAGAAGCAGATATTTTCCTGTGCTTACTGCTGTTTCTTTCATATGCCGGTAATGGGCTGAAAACGCCTGTTTTGGGACTCTGCAGAGAAAGTGTTTGCAGTCTGCTGAATCCACACACGGGTTTAACTCTGGAAGTTGAGTGCACACATTGACAACCGTTCTGTTAGATAGCTGCGTTTTGGATTTAGAAGCAGATATTTCCCTGTGCTTACTGCTGTTTCTTCCATATGCCGGTAATGGCCTGAAAACGCCTGTTTTGGGACTCTGCAGAGAAAGTGTTTGCAGACTGCTGAATCCACACACGGGTTTACCTCTGGAAGTTGAGTGCACACATTGACAACCGTTCTGTTAGATAGCTTCGTTTTGGATTTAGAAGCAGATATTTCCCTGTGCTTACTGCCGTTTCTTCCATATGCCGGTAATGGGCTGAAAACGCCTGTTTTGGGACTCTGCAGAGAAAGTGTTTGCAGACTGCTGAATCCACACACGGGTTTAACTCTGGAAGTTGAGTGCACACATTGACAACCGTTCTGTTAGATAGCTGCGTTTTGGATTTAGAAGCAGATATTTCCCTGGGCTTACTGCTGTTTCTTCCATATGCCGGTAATGGGCTGAAAACCCCTGTTTGGGGACTCTGCAGAGAAAGTGTTTGCAGACTGCTGAATCCACACACGGGTTTAACTCTGGAAGTTGAGTGCACACATTGACAACCGTTCTGTTAGATAGCTGCGTTTTGGATTTAGAAGCAGATATTTCCCTGTGCTTACTGCCGTTTCTTCCATATGCAGGTAATGGGCTGAAAACGCCTGTTTTGGAACTCTGCAGAGAAAGTGTTTGCAGACTGCTGAATCCACACACGGGTTTAACTCTGGAAGTTGAGTGCACACATTGACAACCGTTCTGTTAGATAGCTGCTTTTTGGATTTAGAAGCAGATATTTCCCTGTGCTTACTGCTGTTTCTTCCATATGCCGGTAATGGGCTGAAAACGCCTGTTTTGGGACTCTGCAGAGAAAGTGTTTGCAGACTGCTGAATCCACACACGGGTTTAACTCTGGAAGTTGAGTGCACACATTGACAACCGTTCTGTTAGATAGCTGCGTTTTGGATTTAGAAGCAGATATTTCCCTGTGCTTACTGCTGTTTCTTCCATATGCCGGTAATGGGCTGAAAACGCCTGTTTTGGGACTCTGCAGAGAAAGTGTTTGCAGACTGCTGAATCCACACACGGGTTTAACTCTGGAAGTTGAGTGCACACATTGACAACCGTTCTGTTAGATAGCTGCGTTTTGGATTTAGAAGCAGATATTTCCCTGGGCTTACTGCTGTTTCTTCCATATGCCGGTAATGGGCTGAAAACCCCTGTTTGGGGACTCTGCAGAGAAAGTGTTTGCAGACTGCTGAATCCACACACGGGTTTAACTCTGGAAGTTGAGTGCACACATTGACAACCGTTCTGTTAGATAGCTGCTTTTTGGATTTAGAAGCAGATATTTCCCTGTGCTTACTGCTGTTTCTTCCATATGCCGGTAATGGGCTGAAAACGCCTGTTTTGGGACTCTGCAGAGAAAGTGTTTGCAGACTGCTGAATCCACACACGGGTTTAACTCTGGAAGTTGAGTGCACACATTGACAACCGTTCTGTTAGATAGCTGCGTTTTGGATTTAGAAGCAGATATTTCCCTGTGCTTACTGCTGTTTCTTCCGTATGCCGGTAATGGGCTGAAATCGCCTGTTTTGGGACTCTGCAGAGAAAGTGTTTGCAGACTCCTGAATCCACACAAGGGTTTAACTCTGGAAGTTGAGTGCACACATTGACAACCGTTCTGTTAGATAGCTGCGTTTTGGATTTAGAAGCAGATATTTCCCTGTGCTTACTGCTGTTTCTTCCATATGCCGGTAATGGGCTGAAAACGCCTGTTTTGGGACTCTGCAGAGAAAGTGTTTGCAGACTGCTGAATCCACACACAGGTTTAACTCTGGAAGTTGAGTGCACACATTGACAACCGTTCTGTTAGATAGCTGCGTTTTGGATTTAGAAGCAGATATTTTCCTGTGCTTACTGCTGTTTCTTTCATATGCCGGTAATGGGCTGAAAACGCCTGTTTTGGGACTCTGCAGAGAAAGTGTTTGCAGACTGCTGAATCCACACACTTGTTTAACTCTGGAAGTTGAGTGCACACATTGACAACCGTTCTGTTAGATAGCTGCGTTTTGGATTTAGAAGCAGATATTTCCCTGTGCTTACTGCTGTTTCTTCCATATGCCGGTAATGGGCTGAAAACGCCTCTTTTGGGACTCTGCAGAGAAAGTGTTTGCAGACTGCTGAATCCACACACGGGTTTAACTCTGGAAGTTGAGTGCACACATTGACAACCGTTCTGTTAGATAGCTGCGTTTTGGATTTAGAAGCAGATATTTCCCTGTTTATACTGCTGTTTCTTCCATATGCCGGTAATGGGCTGAAAACGCCTGTTTTGGGACTCTGCAGAGAAAGTGTTTGCAGACTGCTGAATCCACACACGGGTTTAACTCCGGAAGTTGAGTGCACACATTGACAACCGTTCTGTTAGATAGCTGCGTTTTGGATTTAGAAGCAGATATTTCCCTGGGCTTACTGCTGTTTCTTCCATATGCCGGTAATGGGCTGAAAACGCCTGTTTTGGGACTCTGCAGAGAAAGTGTTTGCAGACTGCTGAATCCACACACGGGTTTACCTCTGGAAGTTGAGTGCACACATTGACAACCGTTCTGTTAGATAGCTGCGTTTTGGATTTAGAAGCAGATATTTCCCTGTGCTTACTGCCGTTTCTTCCATATGCCGGTAATGGGCTGAAAACGCCTGTTTTGGGACTCTGCAGAGAAAGTGTTTGCAGACTGCTGAATCCACACACGGGTTTAACTCTGGAAGTTGAGTGCACACATTGACAACCGTTCTGTTAGATAGCTGCGTTTTGGATTTAGAAGCAGATATTTCCCTGGGCTTACTGCTGTTTCTTCCATATGCCGGTAATGGGCTGAAAACCCCTGTTTGGGGACTCTGCAGAGAAAGTGTTTGCAGACTGCTGAATCCACACACGGGTTTAACTCTGGAAGTTGAGTGCACACATTGACAACCGTTCTGTTAGATAGCTGCTTTTTGGATTTAGAAGCAGATATTTCCCTGTGCTTACTGCTGTTTCTTCCATATGCCGGTAATGGGCTGAAAACGCCTGTTTTGGGACTCTGCAGAGAAAGTGTTTGCAGACTGCTGAATCCACACACGGGTTTAACTCTGGAAGTTGAGTGCACACATTGACAACCGTTCTGTTAGATAGCTGCGTTTTGGATTTAGAAGCAGATATTTCCCTGTGCTTACTGCTGTTTCTTCCGTATGCCGGTAATGGGCTGAAATCGCCTGTTTTGGGACTCTGCAGAGAAAGTGTTTGCAGACTCCTGAATCCACACAAGGGTTTAACTCTGGAAGTTGAGTGCACACATTGACAACCGTTCTGTTAGATAGCTGCGTTTTGGATTTAGAAGCAGATATTTCCCTGTGCTTACTGCTGTTTCTTCCATATGCCGGTAATGGGCTGAAAACGCCTGTTTTGGGACTCTGCAGAGAAAGTGTTTGCAGACTGCTGAATCCACACACAGGTTTAACTCTGGAAGTTGAGTGCACACATTGACAACCGTTCTGTTAGATAGCTGCGTTTTGGATTTAGAAGCAGATATTTTCCTGTGCTTACTGCTGTTTCTTTCATATGCCGGTAATGGGCTGAAAACGCCTGTTTTGGGACTCTGCAGAGAAAGTGTTTGCAGACTGCTGAATCCACACACGGGTTTAACTCTGGAAGTTGAGTGCACACATTGACAACCGTTCTGTTAGATAGCTGCGTTTTGGATTTAGAAGCAGATATTTCCCTGTGCTTACTGCTGTTTCTTCCATATGCCGGTAATGGCCTGAAAACGCCTGTTTTGGGACTCTGCAGAGAAAGTGTTTGCAGACTGCTGAATCCACACACTTGTTTAACTCTGGAAGTTGAGTGCACACATTGACAACCGTTCTGTTAGATAGCTGCGTTTTGGATTTAGAAGCAAATATTTCCCTGTGCGTACTGCTGTTTCTTCCATATGCCGGTAATGGGCTGAAAACGCCTGTTTTGGGACTCTGCAGAGAAAGTGTTTGCAGACTGCTGAATCCACACACGGGTTTAACTCTGGAAGTTGAGTGCACACATTGACAACCGTTCTGTTAGATAGCTGCGTTTTGGATTTAGAAGCAGATATTTCCCTGTTTTTACTGCTGTTTCTTCCATATGCCGGTAATGGGCTGAAAACGCCTGTTTTGGGACTCTGCAGAGAAAGTGTTTGCAGACTGCTGAATCCACACACGGGTTTAACTCCGGAAGTTGAGTGCACACATTGAAAACCGTTCTGTTAGATAGCTGCGTTTTGGATTTAGAAGCAGATATTTCCCTGGGCTTACTGCTGTTTCTTCCATATGCCGGTAATGGGCTGAAAACGCCTGTTTGGGGACTCTGCAGAGAAAGTGTTTGCAGACTGCTGAATCCACACACGGGTTTACCTCTGGAAGTTGAGTGCACACATTGACAACCGTTCTGTTAGATAGCTTCGTTTTGGATTTAGAAGCAGATATTTCCCTGTGCTTACTGCCGTTTCTTCCATATGCCGGTAATGGGCTGAAAACGCCTGTTTTGGGACTCTGCAGAGAAAGTGTTTGCAGACTGCTGAATCCACACACGGGTTTAACTCTGGAAGTTGAGTGCACACATTGACAACCGTTCTGTTAGATAGCTGCGTTTTGGATTTAGAAGCAGATATTTCCCTGGGCTTACTGCTGTTTCTTCCATATGCCGGTAATGGGCTGAAAACCCCTGTTTGGGGACTCTGCAGAGAAAGTGTTTGCAGACTGCTGAATCCACACACGGGTTTAACTCTGGAAGTTGAGTGCACACATTGACAACCGTTCTGTTAGATAGCTGCGTTTTGGATTTAGAAGCAGATATTTCCCTGTGCTTACTGCCGTTTCTTCCATATGCCGGTAATGGGCTGAAAACGCCTGTTTTGGAACTCTGCAGAGAAAGTGTTTGCAGACTGCTGAATCCACACACGGGTTTAACTCTGGAAGTTGAGTGCACACATTGACAACCGTTCTGTTAGATAGCTGCTTTTTGGATTTAGAAGCAGATATTTCCCTGTGCTTACTGCTGTTTCTTCCATATGCCGGTAATGGGCTGAAAACGCCTGTTTTGGGACTCTGCAGAGAAAGTGTTTGCAGACTGCTGAATCCACACACGGGTTTAACTCTGGAAGTTGAGTGCACACATTGACAACCGTTCTGTTAGATAGCTGCGTTTTGGATTTAGAAGCAGATATTTCCCTGTGCTTACTGCTGTTTCTTCCATATGCCGGTAATGGGCTGAAAACGCCTGTTTTGGGACTCTGCAGAGAAAGTGTTTGCAGACTGCTGAATCCACACACGGGTTTAACTCTGGAAGTTGAGTGCACACATTGACAACCGTTCTGTTAGAGAGCTGCGTTTTGGATTTAGAAGCAGATATTTCCCTGTGCTTACTGCTGTTTCTTCCATATGCCGGTAAAGGGCTGAAAACGCCTGTTTTGGAACTCTGCAGAGAAAGTGTTTGCAGACTGCTGAATCCACACACGGGTTTAACTCTGGAAGTTGAGTGCACACATTGACAACCGTTCTGTTAGATAGCTGCGTTTTGGATTTAGAAGCAGATATTTCCCTGTGCTTACTGCTGTTTCTTCCGTATGCCGGTAATGGGCTGAAATCGCCTGTTTTGGGACTCTGCAGAGAAAGTGTTTGCAGACTCCTGAATCCACACAAGGGTTTAACTCTGGAAGTTGAGTGCACACATTGACAACCGTTCTGTTAGATAGCTGCGTTTTGGATTTAGAAGCAGATATTTCCCTGTGCTTACTGCTGTTTCTTCCATATGCCGGTAATGGGCTGAAAACGCCTGTTTTGGGACTCTGCAGAGAAAGTGTTTGCAGACTGCTGAATCCACACACGGGTTTAACTCTGGAAGTTGAGTGCACACATTGACAACCGTTCTGTTAGATAGCTGCGTTTTGGATTTAGAAGCAGATATTTTCCTGTGCTTACTGCTGTTTCTTTCATATGCCGGTAATGGGCTGAAAACGCCTGTTTTGGGACTCTGCAGAGAAAGTGTTTGCAGTCTGCTGAATCCACACACGGGTTTAACTCTGGAAGTTGAGTGCACACATTGACAACCGTTCTGTTAGATAGCTGCGTTTTGGATTTAGAAGCAGATATTTCCCTGTGCTTACTGCTGTTTCTTCCATATGCCGGTAATGGCCTGAAAACGCCTGTTTTGGGACTCTGCAGAGAAAGTGTTTGCAGACTGCTGAATCCACACACGGGTTTACCTCTGGAAGTTGAGTGCACACATTGACAACCGTTCTGTTAGATAGCTTCGTTTTGGATTTAGAAGCAGATATTTCCCTGTGCTTACTGCCGTTTCTTCCATATGCCGGTAATGGGCTGAAAACGCCTGTTTTGGGACTCTGCAGAGAAAGTGTTTGCAGACTGCTGAATCCACACACGGGTTTAACTCTGGAAGTTGAGTGCACACATTGACAACCGTTCTGTTAGATAGCTGCGTTTTGGATTTAGAAGCAGATATTTCCCTGGGCTTACTGCTGTTTCTTCCATATGCCGGTAATGGGCTGAAAACCCCTGTTTGGGGACTCTGCAGAGAAAGTGTTTGCAGACTGCTGAATCCACACACGGGTTTAACTCTGGAAGTTGAGTGCACACATTGACAACCGTTCTGTTAGATAGCTGCGTTTTGGATTTAGAAGCAGATATTTCCCTGTGCTTACTGCCGTTTCTTCCATATGCAGGTAATGGGCTGAAAACGCCTGTTTTGGAACTCTGCAGAGAAAGTGTTTGCAGACTGCTGAATCCACACACGGGTTTAACTCTGGAAGTTGAGTGCACACATTGACAACCGTTCTGTTAGATAGCTGCTTTTTGGATTTAGAAGCAGATATTTCCCTGTGCTTACTGCTGTTTCTTCCATATGCCGGTAATGGGCTGAAAACGCCTGTTTTGGGACTCTGCAGAGAAAGTGTTTGCAGACTGCTGAATCCACACACGGGTTTAACTCTGGAAGTTGAGTGCACACATTGACAACCGTTCTGTTAGATAGCTGCGTTTTGGATTTAGAAGCAGATATTTCCCTGTGCTTACTGCTGTTTCTTCCATATGCCGGTAATGGGCTGAAAACGCCTGTTTTGGGACTCTGCAGAGAAAGTGTTTGCAGACTGCTGAATCCACACACGGGTTTAACTCTGGAAGTTGAGTGCACACATTGACAACCGTTCTGTTAGATAGCTGCGTTTTGGATTTAGAAGCAGATATTTCCCTGTGCTTACTGCTGTTTCTTCCATATGCCGGTAATGGGCTGAAAACGCCTGTTTTGGGACTCTGCAGAGAAAGTGTTTGCAGACTGCTGAATCCACACACGGGTTTAACTCTGGAAGTTGAGTGCACACATTGACAACCGTTCTGTTAGATAGCTGCGTTTTGGATTTAGAAGCAGATATTTCCCTGTGCTTACTGCTGTTTCTTCCATATGCCGGTAAAGGGCTGAAAACGCCTGTTTTGGGACTCTGCAGAGAAAGTGTTTGCAGACTGCTGAATCCACACACGGGTTTAACTCTGGAAGTTGAGTGCACACATTGACAACCGTTCTGTTAGATAGCTGCGTTTTGGATTTAGAAGCAGATATTTCCCTGTGCTTACTGCTGTTTCTTCCGTATGCCGGTAATGGGCTGAAATCGCCTGTTTTGGGACTCTGCAGAGAAAGTGTTTGCAGACTCCTGAATCCACACAAGGGTTTAACTCTGGAAGTTGAGTGCACACATTGACAACCGTTCTGTTAGATAGCTGCGTTTTGGATTTAGAAGCAGATATTTCCCTGTGCTTACTGCTGTTTCTTCCATATGCCGGTAATGGGCTGAAAACGCCTGTTTTGGGACTCTGCAGAGAAAGTGTTTGCAGACTGCTGAATCCACACACGGGTTTAACTCTGGAAGTTGAGTGCACACATTGACAACCGTTCTGTTAGATAGCTGCGTTTTGGATTTAGAAGCAGATATTTTCCTGTGCTTACTGCTGTTTCTTCCATATGCCGGTAATGGGCTGAAAACGCCTGTTTTGGGACTCTGCAGAGAAAGTGTTTGCAGACTGCTGAATCCACACACGGGTTTAACTCTGGAAGTTGAGTGCACACATTGACAACCGTTCTGTTAGTTAGCTGCGTTTTGGATTTAGAAGCAGATATTTCCCTGTGCTTACTGCTGTTTCTTCCATATGCCGGTAATGGCCTGAAAACGCCTGTTTTGGGACTCTGCAGAGAAAGTGTTTGCAGACTGCTGAATCCACACACTTGTTTAACTCTGGAAGTTGAGTGCACACATTGACAACCGTTCTGTTAGATAGCTGCGTTTTGGATTTAGAAGCAGATATTTCCCTGTGCTTACTGCTGTTTCTTCCATATGCCGGTAAAGGGCTGAAAACGCCTGTTTTGGGACTCTGCAGAGAAAGTGTTTGCAGACTGCTGAATCCACACACGGGTTTAACTCTGGAAGTTGAGTGCACACATTGACAACCGTTCTGTTAGATAGCTGCGTTTTGGATTTAGAAGCAGATATTTCCCTGTGCTTACTGCTGTTTCTTCCGTATGCCGGTAATGGGCTGAAATCGCCTGTTTTGGGACTCTGCAGAGAAAGTGTTTGCAGACTCCTGAATCCACACAAGGGTTTAACTCTGGAAGTTGAGTGCACACATTGACAACCGTTCTGTTAGATAGCTGCGTTTTGGATTTAGAAGCAGATATTTCCCTGTGCTTACTGCTGTTTCTTCCATATGCCGGTAATGGGCTGAAAACGCCTGTTTTGGGACTCTGCAGAGAAAGTGTTTGCAGACTGCTGAATCCACACACAGGTTTAACTCTGGAAGTTGAGTGCACACATTGACAACCGTTCTGTTAGATAGCTGCGTTTTGGATTTAGAAGCAGATATTTTCCTGTGCTTACTGCTGTTTCTTTCATATGCCGGTAATGGGCTGAAAACGCCTGTTTTGGGACTCTGCAGAGAAAGTGTTTGCAGACTGCTGAATCCACACACGGGTTTAACTCTGGAAGTTGAGTGCACACATTGACAACCGTTCTGTTAGATAGCTGCGTTTTGGATTTAGAAGCAGATATTTCCCTGTGCTTACTGCTGTTTCTTCCATATGCCGGTAATGGCCTGAAAACGCCTGTTTTGGGACTCTGCAGAGAAAGTGTTTGCAGACTCCTGAATCCACACACTTGTTTAACTCTGGAAGTTGAGTGCACACATTGACAACCGTTCTGTTAGATAGCTGCGTTTTGGATTTAGAAGCAGATATTTCCCTGTGCTTACTGCTGTTTCTTCCATATGCCGGTAATGGGCTGAAAACGCCTGTTTTGGGACTCTGCAGAGAAAGTGTTTGCAGACTGCTGAATCCACACACGGGTTTAACTCTGGAAGTTGAGTGCACACATTGACAACCGTTCTGTTAGATAGCTGCGTTTTGGATTTAGAAGCAGATATTTCCCTGTTTATACTGCTGTTTCTTCCATATGCCGGTAATGGGCTGAAAACGCCTGTTTTGGGACTCTGCAGAGAAAGTGTTTGCAGACTGCTGAATCCACACACGGGTTTAACTCCGGAAGTTGAGTGCACACATTGACAACCGTTCTGTTAGATAGCTGCGTTTTGGATTTAGAAGCAGATATTTCCCTGGGCTTACTGCTGTTTCTTCCATATGCCGGTAATGGGCTGAAAACACCTGTTTTGGGACTCTGCAGAGAAAGTGTTTGCAGACTGCTGAATCCACACACGGGTTTACCTCTGGAAGTTGAGTGCGCACATTGACAACCGTTCTGTTAGATAGCTTCGTTTTGGATTTAGAAGCAGATATTTCCCTGTGCTTACTGCCGTTTCTTCCATATGCCGGTAATGGGCTGAAAACGCCTGTTTTGGGACTCTGCAGAGAAAGTGTTTGCAGACTGCTGAATCCACACACGGGTTTAACTCTGGAAGTTGAGTGCACACATTGACAACCGTTCTGTTAGATAGCTGCGTTTTGGATTTAGAAGCAGATATTTCCCTGGGCTTACTGCTGTTTCTTCCATATGCCGGTAATGGGCTGAAAACCCCTGTTTGGGGACTCTGCAGAGAAAGTGTTTGCAGACTGCTGAATCCACACACGGGTTTAACTCTGGAAGTTGAGTGCACACATTGACAACCGTTCTGTTAGATAGCTGCTTTTTGGATTTAGAAGCAGATATTTCCCTGTGCTTACTGCTGTTTCTTCCATATGCCGGTAATGGGCTGAAAACGCCGGTTTTGGGACTCTGCAGAGAAAGTGTTTGCAGACTGCTGAATCCACACACGGGTTTAACTCTGGAAGTTGAGTGCACACATTGACAACCGTTCTGTTAGATAGCTGCTTTTTGGATTTAGAAGCAGATATTTCCCTGTGCTTACTGCTGTTTCTTCCATATGCCGGTAATGGGCTGAAAACGCCTGTTTTGGGACTCTGCAGAGAAAGTGTTTGCAGACTGCTGAATCCACACACGGGTTTAACTCTGGAAGTTGAGTGCACACATTGACAACCGTTCTGTTAGATAGCTGCGTTTTGGATTTAGAAGCAGATATCTCCCTGTGCTTACTGCTGTTTCTTCCGTATGCCGGTAATGGGCTGAAATCGCCTGTTTTGGGACTCTGCAGAGAAAGTGTTTGCAGACTCCTGAATCCACACAAGGGTTTAACTCTGGAAGTTGAGTGCACACATTGACAACCGTTCTGTTAGATAGCTGCGTTTTGGATTTAGAAGCAGATATTTCCCTGTGCTTACTGCTGTTTCTTCCATATGCCGGTAATGGGCTGAAAACGCCTGTTTTGGGACTCTGCAGAGAAAGTGTTTGCAGACTGCTGAATCCACACACAGGTTTAACTCTGGAAGTTGAGTGCACACATTGACAACCGTTCTGTTAGATAGCTGCGTTTTGGATTTAGAAGCAGATATTTTCCTGTGCTTACTGCTGTTTCTTTCATATGCCGGTAATGGGCTGAAAACGCCTGTTTTGGGACTCTGCAGAGAAAGTGTTTGCAGACTGCTGAATCCACACACGGGTTTAACTCTGGAAGTTGAGTGCACACATTGACAACCGTTCTGTTAGATAGCTGCGTTTTGGATTTAGAAGCAGATATTTCCCTGTGCTTACTGCTGTTTCTTCCATATGCCGGTAATGGCCTGAAAACGCCTGTTTTGGGACTCTGCAGAGAAAGTGTTTGCAGACTGCTGAATCCACACACTTGTTTAACTCTGGAAGTTGAGTGCACACATTGACAACCGTTCTGTTAGATAGCTGCGTTTTGGATTTAGAAGCAGATATTTCCCTGTGCGTACTGCTGTTTCTTCCATATGCCGGTAATGGGCTGAAAACGCCTGTTTTGGGACTCTGCAGAGAAAGTGTTTGCAGACTGCTGAATCCACACACGGGTTTAACTCTGGAAGTTGAGTGCACACATTGACAACCGTTCTGTTAGATAGCTGCGTTTTGGATTTAGAAGCAGATATTTCCCTGTTTTTACTGCTGTTTCTTCCATATGCCGGTAATGGGCTGAAAACGCCTGTTTTGGGACTCTGCAGAGAAAGTGTTTGCAGACTGCTGAATCCACACACGGGTTTAACTCCGGAAGTTGAGTGCACACATTGACAACCGTTCTGTTAGATAGCTGCGTTTTGGATTTAGAAGCAGATATTTCCCTGGGCTTACTGCTGTTTCTTCCATATGCCGGTAATGGGCTGAAAACGCCTGTTTGGGGACTCTGCAGAGAAAGTGTTTGCAGACTGCTGAATCCACACACGGGTTTACCTCTGGAAGTTGAGTGCACACATTGACAACCGTTCTGTTAGATAGCTTCGTTTTGGATTTAGAAGCAGATATTTCCCTGTGCTTACTACCGTTTCTTCCATATGCCGGTAATGGGCTGAAAACGCCTGTTTTGGGACTCTGCAGAGAAAGTGTTTGCAGACTGCTGAATCCACACACGGGTTTAACTCTGGAAGTTGAGTGCACACATTGACAACCGTTCTGTTAGATAGCTGCGTTTTGGATTTAGAAGCAGATATTTCCCTGGGCTTACTGCTGTTTCTTCCATATGCCGGTAATGGGCTGAAAACGCCTGTTTGGGGACTCTGCAGAGAAAGTGTTTGCAGACTGCTGAATCCACACACGGGTTTAACTCTGGAAGTTGAGTGCACACATTGACAACCGTTCTGTTAGATAGCTGCGTTTTGGATTTAGAAGCAGATATTTCCCTGTGCTTACTGCCGTTTCTTCCATATGCCGGTAATGGGCTGAAAACGCCTGTTTTGGAACTCTGCAGAGAAAGTGTTTGCAGACTGCTGAATCCACACACGGGTTTAACTCTGGAAGTTGAGTGCACACATTGACAACCGTTCTGTTAGATAGCTGCTTTTTGGATTTAGAAGCAGATATTTCCCTGTGCTTACTGCTGTTTCTTCCATATGCCGGTAATGGGCTGAAAACGCCTGTTTTGGGACTCTGCAGAGAAAGTGTTTGCAGACTGCTGAATCCACACACGGGTTTAACTCTGGAAGTTGAGTGCACACATTGACAACCGTTCTGTTAGATAGCTGCGTTTTGGATTTAGAAGCAGATATTTCCCTGTGCTTACTGCTGTTTCTTCCATATGCCGGTAATGGGCTGAAAACGCCTGTTTTGGGACTCTGCAGAGAAAGTGTTTGCAGACTGCTGAATCCACACACGGGTTTAACTCTGGAAGTTGAGTGCACACATTGACAACCGTTCTGTTAGATAGCTGCGTTTTGGATTTAGAAGCAGATATTTCCCTGTGCTTACTGCTGTTTCTTCCATATGCCGGTAAAGGGCTGAAAACGCCTGTTTTGGAACTCTGCAGAGAAAGTGTTTGCAGACTGCTGAATCCACACACGGGTTTAACTCTGGAAGTTGAGTGCACACATTGACAACCGTTCTGTTAGATAGCTGCGTTTTGGATTTAGAAGCAGATATTTCCCTGTGCTTACTGCTGTTTCTTCCGTATGCCGGTAATGGGCTGAAATCGCCTGTTTTGGGACTCTGCAGAGAAAGTGTTTGCAGACTCCTGAATCCACACAAGGGTTTAACTCTGGAAGTTGAGTGCACACATTGACAACCGTTCTGTTAGATAGCTGCGTTTTGGATTTAGAAGCAGATATTTCCCTGTGCTTACTGCTGTTTCTTCCATATGCCGGTAATGGGCTGAAAACGCCTGGTTTGGGACTCTGCAGAGAAAGTGTTTGCAGACTGCTGAATCCACACACGGGTTTAACTCTGGAAGTTGAGTGCACACATTGACAACCGTTCTGTTAGATAGCTGCGTTTTGGATTTAGAAGCAGATATTTTCCTGTGCTTACTTCTGTTTCTTTCATATGCCGGTAATGGGCTGAAAACGCCTGTTTTGGGACTCTGCAGAGAAAGTGTTTGCAGACTGCTGAATCCACACACGGGTTTAACTCTGGAAGTTGAGTGCACACATTGACAACCGTTCTGTTAGTTAGCTGCGTTTTGGATTTAGAAGCAGATATTTCCCTGTGCTTACTGCTGTTTCTTCCATATGCCGGTAATGGCCTGAAAACGCCTGTTTTGGGACTCTGCAGAGAAAGTGTTTGCAGACTGCTGAATCCACACACTTGTTTAACTCTGGAAGTTGAGTGCACACATTGACAACCGTTCTGTTAGATAGCTGCGTTTTGGATTTAGAAGCAGATATTTCCCTGTGCTTACTGCTGTTTCTTCCATATGCCGGTAATGGGCTGAAAACGCCTGTTTGGGGACTCTGCAGAGAAAGTGTTTGCAGACTGCTGAATCCACACACGGGTTTAACTCTGGAAGTTGAGTGCACACATTGACAACCGTTCTGTTAGATAGCTGCGTTTTGGATTTAGAAGCAGATATTTCCGTGTGCTTACTGCTGTTTCTTCCATATGCCGGTAATGGGCTGAAAACGCCTGTTTTGGGACTCTGCAGAGAAAGTGTTTGCAGACTGCTGAATCCACACACGGGTTTAACTCCGGAAGTTGAGTGCACACATTGACAACCGTTCTGTTAGATAGCTGCGTTTTGGATTTAGAAGCAGATATTTCCCTGGGCTTACTGCCGTTTCTTCCATATGCCGGTAATGGGCTGAAAACGCCTGTTTGGGGACTCTGCAGAGAAAGTGTTTGCAGACTGCTGAATCCACACACGGGTTTAACTCTGGAAGTTGAGTGCACACTTTGACAACCGTTCTGTTAGATAGCTGCGTTTTGGATTTAGAAGCAGATATTTCCCTGTGCTTACTGCCGTTTCTTCCATATGCCGGTAATGGGCTGAAAACGCCTGTTTTGGGACTCTGCAGAGAAAGTGTTTGCAGACTGCTGAATCCACACACGGGTTTAACTCTGGAAGTTGAGTGCACACATTGACAACCGTTCTGTTAGATAGCTGCGTTTTGGATTTAGAAGCAGATATTTCCCTGTGCTTACTGCTGTTTCTTCCATATGCCGGTAATGGGCTGAAAACGCCTGTTTGGGGACTGTGCAGAGAAAGTGTTTGCAGACTGCTGAATCCACACACGGGTTTAACTCTGGAAGTTGAGTGCACACATTGACAACCGTTCTGTTAGATAGCTGCGTTTTGGATTTAGAAGCAGATATTTCCCTGTGCTTACTGCCGTTTCTTCCATATGCCGGTAATGGGCTGAAAACGCCTGTTTTGGGACTCTGCAGAGAAAGTGTTTGCAGACTCCTGAATCCACACAAGGGTTTAACTCTGGAAGTTGAGTGCACACATTGACAACCGTTCTGTTAGATAGCTGCGTTTTGGATTTAGAAGCAGATATTTCCCTGTGCTTACTGCTGTTTCTTCCATATGCCGGTAATGGGCTGAAAACGCCTGTTTGGGGACTCTGCAGAGAAAGTGTTTGCAGACTGCTGAATCCACACACGGGTTTAACTCTGGAAGTTGAGTGCACACATTGACAACCGTTCTGTTAGATAGCTGCGTTTTGGATTTAGAAGCAGATATTTCCCTGTGCTTACTGCTGTTTCTTCCATATGCCGGTAATGGGCTGAAAACGCCTGTTTGGGGACTCTGCAGAGAAAGTGTTTGCAGACTGCTGAATCCACACACGGGTTTAACTCTGGAAGTTGAGTGCACACATTGACAACCGTTCTGTTAGATAGCTGCGTTTTGGATTTATAAGCAGATATTTCCCTCTGCTTACTGCTGTTTCTTCCATATGCCGGTAAAGGGCTGAAAACGCCTGTTTTGGGACTCTGCAGAGAAAGTGTTTGCAGACTGCTGAATCCACACACGGGTTTAACTCTGGAAGCTGAGTGCACACATTGACAACCGTTCTGTTAGACAGCTGCGTTTCGGATTTAGAAGCAGATATTTCCCTGTGCTTACTGCTGTTTCTTCCATATGCCGGTAATGGCCTGAAAACGCCTGTTTTGGGACTCTGCAGAGAAAGTGTTTGCAGACTGTTGAATCCACACACGGGTTTAACTCTGGAAGTTGAGTGCACACATTGACAACCGTTCTGTTAGATAGCTGCGTTTTGGATTTAGAAGCAGATGTTTCCCTGTGCTTACTGCTGTTTCTTCCATATGCCGGTAATGGGCTGAAAACGCCTGTTTGGGGACTCTGCAGAGAAAGTGTTTGCAGACTGCTGAATCCACAAACGGGTTTAACTCTGGAAGTTGAGTGCACACATTGACAACCGTTCTGTTAGATAGCTGCGTTTTGGATTTAGAAGCAGATATTTCCCTGGGCTTACTGCTGTTTCTTCCATATGCCGGTAATGGGCTGAAAACCCCTGTTTGGGGACTCTGCAGAGAAAGTGTTTGCAGACTGCTGAATCCACACACGGGTTTAACTCTGGAAGTTGAGTGCACACATTGACAACCGTTCTGTTAGATAGCTTCGTTTTGGATTTAGAAGCAGATATTTCCCTGTGCTTATTGCCGTTTCTTCCATATGCCGGTAATGGGCTGAAAACGCCTGTTTTGGGACTCTGCAGAGAAAGTGTTTGCAGACTGCTGAATCCACACACGGGTTTAACTCTGGAAGTTGAGTGCACACATTGACAACCGTTCTGTTAGATAGCTGCGTTTTGGATTTAGAAGCAGATATTTCCCTGGGCTTACTGCTGTTTCTTCCATATGCCGGTAATGGGCTGAAAACCCCTGTTTGGGGACTCTGCAGAGAAAGTGTTTGCAGACTGCTGAATCCACACACGGGTTTAACTCTGGAAGTTGAGTGCACACATTGACAACCGTTCTGTTAGATAGCTGCGTTTTGGATTTAGAAGCAGATATTTCCCTGTGCTTACTGCCGTTTCTTCCATATGCCGGTAATGGGCTGAAAACGCCTGTTTTGGAACTCTGCAGAGAAAGTGTTTGCAGACTGCTGAATCCACACACGGGTTTAACTCTGGAATTTGAGTGCACACATTGACAACCGTTCTGTTAGATAGCTGCTTTTTGGATTTAGAAGCAGATATTTCCCTGTGCTTACTGCCGTTTCTTCCATATGCCGGTAATGGGCTGAAAACGCCTGTTTTGGGACTCTGCAGAGAAAGTGTTTGCAGACTGCTGAATCCACACACGGGTTTAACTCTGGAAGTTGAGTGCACACATTGACAACCGTTCTGTTAGATAGCTGCGTTTTGGATTTAGAAGCAGATATTTCCCTGTGCTTACTGCTGTTTCTTCCATATGCCGGTAATGGGCTGAAAACGCCTGTTTTGGGACTCTGCAGAGAAAGTGTTTGCAGACTGCTGAATCCACACACGGGTTTAACTCTGGAAGTTGAGTGCACACATTGACAACCGTTCTGTTAGATAGCTGCTTTTTGGATTTAGAAGCAGATATTTCCCTGTGCTTACTGCTGTTTCTTCCATATGCCGGTAATGGGCTGAAAACGCCTGTTTTGGGACTCTGCAGAGAAAGTGTTTGCAGACTGCTGAATCCACACACGGGTTTAACTCTGGAAGTTGAGTGCACACATTGACAACCGTTCTGTTAGATAGCTGCGTTTTGGATTTAGAAGCAGATATTTCCCTGTGCTTACTGCTGTTTCTTCCATATGCCGGTAAAGGGCTGAAATCGCCTGTTTTGGGACTCTGCAGAGAAAGTGTTTGCAGACTGCTGAATCCACACACGGGTTTAACTCTGGAAGTTGAGTGCACACATTGACAACCGTTCTGTTAGATAGCTGCGTTTTGGATTTAGAAGCAGATGTTTCCCTGTGCTTACTGCTGTTTCTTCCATATGCCGGTAATGGGCTGAAAACGCCTGTTTGGGGACTCTGCAGAGAAAGTGTTTGCAGACTGCTGAATCCACAAACGGGTTTAACTCTGGAAGTTGAGTGCACACATTGACAACCGTTCTGTTAGATAGCTGCGTTTTGGATTTAGAAGCAGATATTTCCCTGGGCTTACTGCTGTTTCTTCCATATGCCGGTAATGGGCTGAAAACCCCTGTCTGGGGACTCTGCAGAGAAAGTGTTTGCAGACTGCTGAATCCACACACGGGTTTAACTCTGGAAGTTGAGTGCACACATTGACAACCGTTCTGTTAGATAGCTTCGTTTTGGATTTAGAAGCAGATATTTCCCTGTGCTTACTGCCGTTTCTTCCATATGCCGGTAATGGGCTGAAAACGCCTGTTTTGGGACTCTGCAGAGAAAGTGTTTGCAGACTGCTGAATCCACACACGGGTTTAACTCTGGAAGTTGAGTGCACACATTGACAACCGTTCTGTTAGATAGCTGCGTTTTGGATTTAGAAGCAGATATTTCCCTGGGCTTACTGCTGTTTCTTCCATATGCCGGTAATGGGCTGAAAACCCCTGTTTGGGGACTCTGCAGAGAAAGTGTTTGCAGACTGCTGAATCCACACACGGGTTTAACTCTGGAAGTTGAGTGCACACATTGACAACCGTTCTGTTAGATAGCTGCGTTTTGGATTTAGAAGCAGATATTTCCCTGTGCTTACTGCCGTTTCTTCCATATGCCGGTAATGGGCTGAAAACGCCTGTTTTGGAACTCTGCAGAGAAAGTGTTTGCAGACTGCTGAATCCACACACGGGTTTAACTCTGGAAGTTGAGTGCACACATTGACAACCGTTCTGTTAGATAGCTGCTTTTTGGATTTAGAAGCAGATATTTCCCTGTGCTTACTGCCGTTTCTTCCATATGCCGGTAATGGGCTGAAAACGCCTGTTTTGGGACTCTGCAGAGAAAGTGTTTGCAGACTGCTGAATCCACACACGGGTTTAACTCTGGAAGTTGAGTGCACACATTGACAACCGTTCTGTTAGATAGCTGCGTTTTGGATTTAGAAGCAGATATTTCCCTGTGCTTACTGCTGTTTCTTCCATATGCCGGTAATGGGCTGAAAACGCCTGTTTTGGGACTCTGCAGAGAAAGTGTTTGCAGACTGCTGAATCCACACACGGGTTTAACTCTGGAAGTTGAGTGCACACATTGACAACCGTTCTGTTAGATAGCTGCTTTTTGGATTTAGAAGCAGATATTTCCCTGTGCTTACTGCTGTTTCTTCCATATGCCGGTAATGGGCTGAAAACGCCTGTTTTGGCACTCTGCAGAGAAAGTGTTTGCAGACTGCTGAATCCACACACGGGTTTAACTCTGGAAGTTGAGTGCACACATTGACAACCGTTCTGTTAGATAGCTGCGTTTTGGATTTAGAAGCAGATATTTCCCTGTGCTTACTGCTGTTTCTTCCATATGCCGGTAAAGGGCTGAAATCGCCTGTTTTGGGACTCTGCAGAGAAAGTGTTTGCAGACTCCTGAATCCACACACGGGTTTAACTCTGGAAGTTGAGTGCACACATTGACAACCGTTCTGTTAGATAGCTGCGTTTTGGATTTAGAAGCAGATATTTCCCTGTGCTTACTGCTGTTTCTTCCGTATGCCGGTAATGGGCTGAAATCGCCTGTTTTGGGACTCTGCAGAGAAAGTGTTTGCAGACTCCTGAATCCACACAAGGGTTTAACTCTGGAAGCTGAGTGCACACATTGACAACCGTTCTGTTAGATAGCTGCGTTTTGGATTTAGAAGCAGATATTTCCCTGTGCTTACTGCTGTTTCTTCCATATGCCGGTAATGGGCTGAAAACGCCTGTTTTGGGACTCTGCAGAGAAAGTGTTTGCAGACTGCTGAATCCACACACGGGTTTAACTCTGGAAGTTGAGTGCACACATTGACAACCGTTCTGTTAGATAGCTGCGTTTTGGATTTAGAAGCAGATATTTTCCTGTGCTTACTGCTGCTTCTTTCATATGCCGGTAATGGGCTGAAAACGCCTGTTTTGGGACTCTGCAGAGAAAGTGTTTGCAGACTGCTGAATCCACACACGGGTTTAACTCTGGAAGTTGAGTGCACACATTGACAACCGTTCTGTTAGTTAGCTGCGTTTTGGATTTAGAAGCAGATATTTCCCTGTGCTTACTGCTGTTTCTTCCATATGCCGGTAATGGCCTGAAAACGCCTGTTTTGGGACTCTGCAGAGAAAGTGTTTGCAGACTGCTGAATCCACACACTTGTTTAACTCTGGAAGTTGAGTGCACACATTGACAACCGTTCTGTTAGATAGCTGCGTTTTGGATTTAGAAGCAGATATTTCCCTGTGCTTACTGCTGTTTCTTCCATATGCCGGTAAAGGGCTGAAAACGCCTGTTTTGGGACTCTGCAGAGAAAGTGTTTGCAGACTGCTGAATCCACACACGGGTTTAACTCTGGAAGCTGAGTGCACACGTTGACAACCGTTCTGTTAGATAGCTGCGTTTTGGATTTAGAAGCAGATATTTCCCTGTGCTTACTGCTGTTTCTTCCATATGCCGGTAATGGGCTGAAAACGCCTGTTTTGGGACTCTGCAGAGAAAGTGTTTGCAGACTGCTGAATCCACACACGGGTTTAACTCCGGAAGTTGAGTGCACACATTGACAACCGTTCTGTTAGATAGCTGCGTTTTGGATTTAGAAGCAGATATTTCCCTGGGCTTACTGCCGTTTCTTCCATATGCCGGTAATGGGCTGAAAACGCCTGTTTGGGGACTCTGCAGAGAAAGTGTTTGCAGACTGCTGAATCCACACACGGGTTTAACTCTGGAAGTTGAGTGCACACTTTGACAACCGTTCTGTTAGATAGCTGCGTTTTGAATTTAGAAGCAGATATTTCCCTGTGCTTACTGCCGTTTCTTCCATATGCCGGTAATGGGCTGAAAACGCCTGTTTTGGGACTCTGCAGAGAAAGTGTTTCCAGACTGCTGAATCCACACACGGGTTTAACTCTGGAAGTTGAGTGCACACATTGACAACCGTTCTGTTAGATAGCTGCGTTTTGGATTTAGAAGCAGATATTTCCCTGTGCTTACTGCTGTTTCTTCCATATGCCGGTAATGGGCTGAAAACGCCTGTTTGGGGACTGTGCAGAGAAAGTGTTTGCAGACTGCTGAATCCACACACGGGTTTAACTCTGGAAGTTGAGTGCACACATTGACAACCGTTCTGTTAGATAGCTGCGTTTTGGATTTAGAAGCAGATATTTCCCTGTGCTTACTGCCGTTTCTTCCATATGCCGGTAATGGGCTGAAAACGCCTGTTTTGGGACTCTGCAGAGAAAGTGTTTGCAGACTCCTGAATCCACACAAGGGTTTAACTCTGGAAGTTGAGTGCACACATTGACAACCGTTCTGTTAGATAGCTGCGTTTTGGATTTAGAAGCAGATATTTCCCTGTGCTTACTGCTGTTTCTTCCATATGCCGGTAATGGGCTGAAAACGCCTGTTTTGGGACTCTGCAGAGAAAGTGTTTGCAGACTGCTGAATCCACACACGGGTTTAACTCTGGAAGTTGAGTGCACACATTGACAACCGTTCTGTTAGATAGCTGCGTTTTGGATTTAGAAGCAGATATTTCCCTGTGCTTACTGCTGTTTCTTCCATATGCCGGTAATGGGCTGAAAACGCCTGTTTGGGGACTCTGCAGAGAAAGTGTTTGCAGACTGCTGAATCCACACACGGGTTTAACTCTGGAAGTTGAGTGCACACATTGACAACCGTTCTGTTAGATAGCTGCGTTTTGGATTTAGAAGCAGATATTTCCCTGTGCTTACTGCTGTTTCTTCCATATGCCGGTAAAGGGCTGAAAACGCCTGTTTTGGGACTCTGCAGAGAAAGTGTTTGCAGACTGCTGAATCCACACACGGGTTTAACTCTGGAAGCTGAGTGCACACATTGACAACCGTTCTGTTAGATAGCTGCGTTTTGGATTTAGAAGCAGATATTTCCCTGTGCTTACTGCTGTTTCTTCCATATGCCGGTAATGGGCTGAAAACGCCTGTTTTGGGACTCTGCAGAGAAAGTGTTTGCAGACTGCTGAATCCACACACGGGTTTAACTCCGGAAGTTGAGTGCACACATTGACAACCGTTCTGTTAGATAGCTGCGTTTTGGATTTAGAAGCAGATATTTCCCTGGGCTTACTGCCGTTTCTTCCATATGCCGGTAATGGGCTGAAAACGCCTGTTTGGGGACTCTGCAGAGAAAGTGTTTGCAGACTGCTGAATCCACACACGGGTTTAACTCTGGAAGTTGAGTGCACACTTTGACAACCGTTCTGTTAGATAGCTGCGTTTTGAATTTAGAAGCAGATATTTCCCTGTGCTTACTGCCGTTTCTTCCATATGCCGGTAATGGGCTGAAAACGCCTGTTTTGGGACTCTGCAGAGAAAGTGTTTCCAGACTGCTGAATCCACACACGGGTTTAACTCTGGAAGTTGAGTGCACACATTGACAACCGTTCTGTTAGATAGCTGCGTTTTGGATTTAGAAGCAGATATTTCCCTGTGCTTACTGCTGTTTCTTCCATATGCCGGTAATGGGCTGAAAACGCCTGTTTGGGGACTGTGCAGAGAAAGTGTTTGCAGACTGCTGAATCCACACACGGGTTTAACTCTGGAAGTTGAGTGCACACATTGACAACCGTTCTGTTAGATAGCTGCGTTTTGGATTTAGAAGCAGATATTTCCCTGTGCTTACTGCCGTTTCTTCCATATGCCGGTAATGGGCTGAAAACGCCTGTTTTGGGACTCTGCAGAGAAAGTGTTTGCAGACTCCTGAATCCACACAAGGGTTTAACTCTGGAAGTTGAGTGCACACATTGACAACCGTTCTGTTAGATAGCTGCGTTTTGGATTTAGAAGCAGATATTTCCCTGTGCTTACTGCTGTTTCTTCCATATGCCGGTAATGGGCTGAAAACGCCTGTTTTGGGACTCTGCAGAGAAAGTGTTTGCAGACTGCTGAATCCACACACGGGTTTAACTCTGGAAGTTGAGTGCACACATTGACAACCGTTCTGTTAGATAGCTGCGTTTTGGATTTAGAAGCAGATATTTCCCTGTGCTTACTGCTGTTTCTTCCATATGCCGGTAATGGGCTGAAAACGCCTGTTTGGGGACTCTGCAGAGAAAGTGTTTGCAGACTGCTGAATCCACACACGGGTTTAACTCTGGAAGTTGAGTGCACACATTGACAACCGTTCTGTTAGATAGCTGCGTTTTGGATTTAGAAGCAGATATTTCCCTGTGCTTACTGCTGTTTCTTCCATATGCCGGTAAAGGGCTGAAAACGCCTGTTTTGGGACTCTGCAGAGAAAGTGTTTGCAGACTGCTGAATCCACACACGGGTTTAACTCTGGAAGCTGAGTGCACACATTGACAACCGTTCTGTTACATAGCTGCGTTTTGGATTTAGAAGCAGATATTTCCCTGTGCTTACTGCTGTTTCTTCCATATGCCGGTAATGGCCTGAAAACGCCTGTTTTGGGACTCTGCAGAGAAAGTGTTTGCAGACTGCTGAATCCACACACGGGATTAACTCTGGAAGTTGAGTGCACACATTGACAACCGTTCTGTTAGATAGCTGCGTTTTGGATTTAGAAGCAGATGTTTCCCTGTGCTTACTGCTGTTTCTTCCATATGCCGGTAATGGGCTGAAAACGCCTGTTTGGGGACTCTGCAGAGAAAGTGTTTGCAGACTGCTGAATCCACACACGGGTTTAACTCTGGAAGTTGAGTGCACACATTGACAACCGTTCTGTTAGATAGCTGCGTTTTGGATTTAGAAGCAGATATTTCCCTGTGCTTACTGCTGTTTCTTCCATATGCCGGTAATGGGCTGAAAACGCCTGTTTGGGGACTCTGCAGAGAAAGTGTTTGCAGACTGCTGAATCCACACACGGGTTTAACTCTGGAAGTTGAGTGCACACATTGACAACCGTTCTGTTAGATAGCTGCGTTTTGGATTTAGAAGCAGATATTTCCCTGTGCTTACTGCTGTTTCTTCCATATGCCGGTAATGGGCTGAAAACGCCTGTTTGGGGACTCTGCAGAGAAAGTGTTTGCAGACTGCTGAATCCACACACGGGTTTAACTCTGGAAGTTGAGTGCACACATTGACAACCGTTCTGTTAGATAGCTGCGTTTTGGATTTAGAAGCAGATATTTCCCTGTGCTTACTGCCGTTTCTTCCATATGCCGGTAATGGGCTGAAAACGCCTGTTTTGGGACTCTGCAGAGAAAGTGTTTGCAGACTGCTGAATCCACACACGGGTTTAACTCTGGAAGTTGAGTGCACACATTGACAACCGTTCTGTTAGATAGCTGCGTTTTGGATTTAGAAGCAGATATTTCCCTGGGCTTACTGCTGTTTCTTCCATATGCCGGTAATGGGCTGAAAACGCCTGTTTTGGGACTCTGCAGAGAAAGTGTTTGCAGACTGCTGAATCCACACACGGGTTTAACTCTCGAAGTTGAGTGCACACATTGACAACCGTTCTGTTAGATAGCTGGGTTTTGGATTTAGAAGCAGATATTTCCCTGTGCTTACTGCCGTTTCTTCCATATGCCGGTAATGGGCTGAAAACGCCTGTTTTGGGACTCTGCAGAGAAAGTGTTTGCAGACTGCTGAATCCACACACGGGTTTAACTCTGGAAGTTGAGTGCACACATTGACAACCGTTCTGTTAGATAGCTGCTTTTTGGATTTAGAAGCAGATATTTCCCTGTGCTTACTGCTGTTTCTTCCATATGCCGGTAATGGGCTGAAAACGCCTGTTTGGGGACTCTGCAGAGAAAGTGTTTGCAGACTGCTGAATCCACACACGGGTTTAACTCTGGAAATTGAGTGCACACATTGACAACCGTTCTGTTAGATAGCTGCGTTTTGGATTTAGAAGCAGATATTTCCCTGTGCTTACTGCCGTTTCTTCCATATGCCGGTAATGGGCTGAAAACGCCTGTTTAGGGACTCTGCAGAGAAAGTGTTTGCAGACTGCTGAATCCACACACGGGTTTAACTCTGGAAGTTGAGTGCACACATTGACAACCGTTCTGTTAGATAGCTGCGTTTTGGATTTAGAAGCAGATATTTCCCTGTGCTTACTGCTGTTTCTTCCATATGCCGGTAATGGGCTGAAAACGCCTGTTTGGGGACTCTGCAGAGAAAGTGTTTGCAGACTGCTGAATCCACACACGGGTTTAACTCTGGAAGTTGAGTGCACACATTGACAACCGTTCTGTTAGATAGCTGCGTTTTGGATTTAGAAGCAGATATTTCCCTGTGCTTACTGCTGTTTCTTCCATATGCCGGTAATGGGCTGAAAACGCCTGTTTTGGGACTCTGCAGAGAAAGTGTTTGCAGACTGCTGAATCCACACACTTGTTTAACTCTGGAAGTTGAGTGCACACATTGACAACCGTTCTGTTAGATAGCTGCGTTTTGGATTTAGAAGCAGATATTTCCCTGTGCTTACTGCTGTTTCTTCCATATGCCGGTAATGGGCTGAAAACGCCTGTTTTGGGACTCTGCAGAGAAAGTGTTTGCAGACTGCTGAATCCACACACGGGTTTAACTCTGGAAGTTGAGTGCACACATTGACAACCGTTCTGTTAGAGAGCTGCGTTTTGGATTTAGAAGCAGATATTTCCCTGGCCTTACTGCTGTTTCTTCCATATGCCGGTAATGGGCTGAAAACGCCTGTTTGGGGACTCTGCAGAGAAAGTGTTTGCAGACTGCTGAATCCACACACGGGTTTAACTCTGGAAGTTGAGTGCACACATTGACAACCGTTCTGTTAGAGAGCTGCGTTTTGGATTTAGAAGCAGATATTTCCCTGTGCTTACTGCTGTTTCTTCCATATGCCGGTAATGGGCTGAAAACGCCTGTTTTGGGACTCTGCAGAGAAAGTGTTTGCAGACTGCTGAATCCACACACGGCTTTAACTCTGGAAGTTGAGTGCACACATTGACAACCGTTCTGTTAGATAGCTGCGTTTTGGATTTAGAAGCAGATATTTCCCTGGGCTTACTGCTGTTTCTTCCATATGCCGGTAATGGGCTGAAATCGCCTGTTTTGGGACTCTGCAGAGAAAGTGTTTGCAGACTCCTGAATCCACACAAGGGTTTAACTCTGGAAGTTGAGTGCACACATTGACAACCGTTCTCTTAGATAGCTGCGTTTTGGATTTAGAAGCAGATATTTCCCTGTGCTTACTGCTGTTTCTTCCATATGCCGGTAATGGGCTGAAAACGCCTGTTTTGGGACTCTGCAGAGAAAGTGTTTGCAGACTGCTGAATCCACACACGGGTTTAACTCTGGAAGTTGAGTGCACACATTGACAACCGTTCTGTTAGATAGCTTCGTTTTGGATTTAGAAGCAGATATTTCCCTGTGCTTACTGCTGTTTCTTCCATATGCCGGTAATGGGCTGAAAACGCCTGTTTGGGGACTCTGCAGAGAAAGTGTTTGCAGACTGCTGAATCCACACACGGGTTTATCTCTGGAAGTTGAGTGCACACATTGACAACCGTTCTGTTAGATAGCTGCGTTTTGGATTTAGAAGCAGATATTTCCCTGTGCTTACTGCTCTTTCTTCCATATGCCGGTAATGGGCTGAAAACGCCTGTTTTGGGACTCTGCAGAGAAAGTGTTTGCAGACTGCTGAATCCACACACGGGTTTAACTCTGGAAGTTGAGTGCACACATTGACAACCGTTCTGTTAGATAGCTGCGTTTTGGATTTAGAAGCAGATATTTCCCTGTGCTTACTGCTGTTTCTTCCATATGCCGGTAATGGGCTGAAAACGCCTGTTTTGGGACTCTGCAGAGAAAGTGTTTGCAGACTGCTGAAACCACACACGGGTTTAACTCTGGAAGTTGAGTGCACACATTGACAACCGTTCTGTTAGATAGCTGCGTTTTGGATTTAGAAGCAGATATTTCCCTGTGCTTACTGCTGTTTCTTCCATATGCCGGTAATGGGCTGAAATCGCCTGTTTTGGGACTCTGCAGAGAAAGTGTTTGCACACTGCTGAATCCACACACGGGTTTAACTCTGGAAGGTGAGTGCACACATTGACAACCGTTCTGTTAGATAGCTGCGTTTTGGATTTAGAAGCAGATATTTCCCTGTGCTTACTGCTGTTTCTTCCATATGCCGGTAAAGGGCTGAAAACGCCTCTTTGGGGACTCTGCAGAGAAAGTGTTTGCAGACTGCTGAATCCACACACGGTTTTAACCCTGGAAGTTGAGTGCACACATTGACAACCGTTCTGTTAGATAGCTGCGTTTTGGATTTAGAAGCAGATATTTCCCTGTGCTTACTGCTGTTTCTTCCATATGCCGGTAATGGGCTGAAAACGCCTGTTTTGGGACTCTGCAGAGAAAGTGTTTGTAGACTGCTGAATCCACACACGGGTTTAACTCTGGAAGTTGAGTGCACACATTGACAACCGTTCTGTTAGATAGCTGCGTTCTGGATTTAGAAGCAGATATTTCCCTGTGCTTACTGCTGTTTCTTCCATATGCCGGTAATGGGCTGAAAACGCCTGTTTTGGGACTCTGCAGAGAAAGTGTTTGCAGACTGCTGAATCCACACACGGGTTTATCTCTGGAAGTTGAGTGCACACATTGACAACCGTTCTGTTAGATAGCTGCGTTTTCGATTTAGAAGCAGATATTTCCCTGTGCTTACTGCTGTTTCTTCCATATGCCGGTAATGGGCTGAAAACGCCTGTTTTGGGACTCTGCAGAGAAAGTGTTTGCAGACTGCTGAATCCACACACGGGTTTAACTCTGGAAGTTGAGTGCACACATTGACAACCGTTCTGTTAGATAGCTGCGTTTTGGATTTAGAAGCAGATATTTCCCTGGGCTTACTGCCGTTTCTTCCATATGCCGGTAAAGGGCTGAAAACGCCTGTTTGGGGACTCTGCAGAGAAAGTGTTTGCAGACTGCTGAATCCACACACGGGTTTAACCCTGGAAGTTGAGTGCACACATTGACAACCGTTCTGTTAGATAGCTGCGTTTTGGATTTAGAAGCAGATATTTCCCTGTGCTTACTGCTGTTTCTTCCATATGCCGGTAATGGGCTGAAAACGCCTGTTTTGGGACTCTGCAGAGAAAGTGTTTGCAGACTGCTGAATCCACACACGGGTTTAACTCTGGAAGTTGAGTGCACACATTGACAACCGTTCTGTTAGATAGCTGCGTTTTGGATTTAGAAGCAGATATTTCCCTGGGCTTACTGCTGTTTCTTCCATATGCCAGTAATGGGCTGAAAACGCCTGTTTGGGGACTCTGCAGAGAAAGTGTTTGCAGACTGCTGAATCCACACACGGGTTTAACTCTGGAAGTTGAGTGCACACATTGACAACCGTTCTGTTAGATAGCTGCGTTTTGGATTTAGAAGCAGATATTTCCCTGTGCTTACTGCCGTTTCTTCCATATGCCGGTAAAGGGCTGAAAACGCCGGTTTGGGGACTCTGCAGAGAAAGTGTTTGCAGACTGCTGAATCCACACACCGTTTTAACCCTGGAAGTTGAGTGCACACATTGACAACGGTTCTGTTAGATAGCTGCGTTTTGGATTTAGAAGCAGATATTTCCCTGTGCTTACTGCTGTTTCTTCCATATGCCGGTAATGGGCTGAAAACGCCTGTTTTGGGACTCTGCAGAGAAAGTGTTTGCAGACTGCTGAATCCGCACACGGGTTTAACTCTGGAAGTTGAGTGTACACATTGACAACCGTTCTGTTAGATAGCTGCGTTTTGGATTTAGAAGCAGATATTTCCCTGTTCTTACTGCTGTTTCTTCCATATGCCGGTAAAGGGCTGAAAACGCCTGTTTTGGGACTCTGCAGAGAAAGTGTTTGCAGACTGCTGAATCTACACACTGGTTTAACTCTGGAAGTTGAGTGCACACATTGACAACCGTTCTGTTAGATAGCTGCGTTTTGGATTTAGAAGCAGATATTTCCCTGTGCTTACTGCCGTTTCTTCCATATGCCGGTAATGGGCTGAAAACGCCTGTTTTGGGACTCTGCAGAGAAAGTGTTTGCAAACTGCTGAATCCACACACGGGTTTAACTCTGGAAGTTGAGTGCACACATTGACAACCGTTCTGTTAGATAGCTGCGTTTTGGATTTAGAAGCAGATATTTCCCTGTGCTTACTGCTGTTTCTTCCATATGCCGGTAATGGCCTGAAAATGCCTGTTTTTGGACTCGGCAGAGAAAGTGTTTGCAGACTGCTGAATCCACACACTGGTTTAACTCTGGAAGTTGAGTGCACACATTGACAACCGTTCTGTTAGATAGCTGCGTTTTGGATTTAGAAGGAGATATTTCCCTGTGCTTACTGCCGTTTCTTCCATATGCCGGTAATGGGCTGAAAACACCTCTTTTGGGACTCTGCAGAGAAAGTGTTTGCAGACTGCTGAATCCACACACGGGTTTAACTCTGGAAGTTGAGTGCACACATTGACAACCGTTCTGTTAGATAGCTGCGTTTTGGATTTAGAAGCAGATATTTCCCTCTGCTTACTGCTGTTTCTTCCATATGCCGGTAATGGGCTGAAAACGCCTGTTTTGGGACTCTGCAGAGAAAGGGTTTGCAGACTGCTGAATCCACACACCGGTTTAACTCTGGAAGTTGAGTGCACACATTGACAACCGTTCTGTTAGATAGCTGCGTTTTGGATTTAGAAGCAGATATTTCCCTGTGCTTACTGCCGTTTCTTCCATATGCCGGTAATGGGCTGAAAACGCCTGTTTTGGGACTCTGCAGAGAAAGTGTTTGCAGACTGCTGAATCCACACACGGGTTTAACTCTGGAAGTTGAGTGCACACATTGACAACCGTTCTGTTAGATAGCTGCGTTTTGGATTTAGAAGCAGATATTTCCCTGTGCTTACTGCTGTTTCTTCCATATGCCGGTAATGGGCTGAAAACGCCTGTTTTGGGACTCTGCAGAGAAAGTGTTTGCAGACTGCTGAATCCACACACTGGTTTAACTCTGGAAGTTGAGTGCACACATTGACAACCGTTCTGTTAGATAGCTGCGTTTTGGATTTAGAAGGAGATATTTCCCTGTGCTTACTGCCGTTTCTTCCATATGCCGGTAATGGACTGAAAACGCCTGTTTTGGGACTCTGCAGAGAAAGTGTTTGCAGACTGCTGAATCCACACACGGGTTTAACTCTGGAAGTTGAGTGCACACATTGACAACCGTTCTGTTAGATAGCTGCGTTTTGGATTTAGAAGCAGATATTTCCCTGGGCTTACTGCTGTTTCTTCCATATGCCGGTAATGGGCTGAAAACGCCTGTTTTGGGACTCTGCAGAGAAAGTGTTTGCAGACTGCTGAATCCACACACGGGTTTAACTCTCGAAGTTGAGTGCACACATTGACAACCGTTCTGTTAGATAGCTGGGTTTTGGATTTAGAAGCAGATATTTCCCTGTGCTTACTGCCGTTTCTTCCATATGCCGGTAATGGGCTGAAAACGCCTGTTTTGGGACTCTGCAGAGAAAGTGTTTGCAGACTGCTGAATCCACACACGGGTTTAACTCTGGAAGTTGAGTGCACACATTGACAACCGTTCTGTTAGATAGCTGCTTTTTGGATTTAGAAGCAGATATTTCCCTGTGCTTACTGCTGTTTCTTCCATATGCCGGTAATGGGCTGAAAACGCCTGTTTTGGGACTCTGCAGAGAAAGTGTTTGCAGACTGCTGAATCCACACACGGGTTTAACTCTGGAAGTTGAGTGCACACATTGACAACCGTTCTGTTAGATAGCTGCGTTTTGGATTTAGAAGCAGATATTTCCCTGTGCTTACTGCCGTTTCTTCCATATGCCGGTAATGGGCTGAAAACGCCTGTTTAGGGACTCTGCAGAGAAAGTGTTTGCAGACTGTTGAATCCACACACGGGTTTAACTCTGGAAGTTGAGTGCACACATTGACAACCGTTCTGTTAGATAGCTGCTTTTTGGATTTAGAAGCAGATATTTCCCTGTGCTTACTGCTGTTTCTTCCATATGCCGGTAATGGGCTGAAATCGCCTGTTTTGGGACTCTGCAGAGAAAGTGTTTGCAGACTGCTGAATCCACACACGGGTTTAACTCTGGAAGTTGAGTGCACACATTGACAACCGTTCTGTTAGATAGCTGCGTTTTGGATTTAGAAGCAGATATTTCCCTGTGCTTACTGCTGTTTCTTCCATATGCCGGTAAAGGGCTGAAAACGCCTCTTTGGGGACTCTGCAGAGAAAGTGTTTGCAGACTGCTGAATCCACACACGGGTTTAACCCTGGAAGTTGAGTGCACACATTGACAACCGTTCTGTTAGATAGCTGCGTTTTGGATTTAGAAGCAGATATTTCCCTGTGCTTACTGCTGTTTCTTCCATATGCCGGTAATGGGCTGAAAACGCCTGTTTTGGGACTCCGCAGAGAAAGTGTTTGTAGACTGCTGAATCCACACACGGGTTTAACTCTGGAAGTTGAGTGCACACATTGACAACCGTTCTGTTAGATAGCTGCGTTCTGGATTTAGAAGCAGATATTTCCCTGTGCTTACTGCTGTTTCTTCCATATGCCGGTAATGGGCTGAAAACGCCTGTTTTGGGACTCTGCAGAGAAAGTGTTTGCAGACTGCTGAATCCACACACGGGTTTATCTCTGGAAGTTGAGTGCACACATTGACAACCGTTCTGTTAGATAGCTGCGTTTTCGATTTAGAAGCAGATATTTCCCTGTGCTTACTGCTGTTTCTTCCATATGCCGGTAATGGGCTGAAAACGCCTGTTTTGGGACTCTGCAGAGAAAGTGTTTGCAGACTGCTGAATCCACACACGGGTTTAACTCTGGAAGTTGAGTGCACACATTGACAACCGTTCTGTTAGATAGCTGCGTTTTGGATTTAGAAGCAGATATTTCCCTGTGCTTACTGCCGTTTCTTCCATATGCCGGTAAAGGGCTGAAAACGCCGGTTTGGGGACTCTGCAGAGAAAGTGTTTGCAGACTGCTGAATCCACACACCGTTTTAACCCTGGAAGTTGAGTGCACACATTGACAACCGTTCTGTTAGATAGCTGCGTTTTGGATTTAGAAGCAGATATTTCCCTGTGCTTACTGCTGTTTCTTCCATATGCCGGTAATGGGCTGAAAACGCCTGTTTTGGGACTCTGCAGAGAAAGTGTTTGCAGACTGCTGAATCCGCACACGGGTTTAACTCTGGAAGTTGAGTGTACACATTGACAACCGTTCTGTTAGATAGCTGCGTTTTGGATTTAGAAGCAGATATTTCCCTGTTCTTACTGCTGTTTCTTCCATATGCCGGTAAAGGGCTGAAAACGCCTGTTTTGGGACTCTGCAGAGAAAGTGTTTGCAGACTGCTGAATCTACACACTGGTTTAACTCTGGAAGTTGAGTGCACACATAGACAACCGTTCTGTTAGATAGCTGCGTTTTGGATTTAGAAGCAGATATTTCCCTGTGCTTACTGCCGTTTCTTCCATATGCCGGTAATGGGCTGAAAACGCCTGTTTTGGGACTCTGCAGAGAAAGTGTTTGCAAACTGCTGAATCCACACACGGGTTTAACTCTGGAAGTTGAGTGCACACATTGACAACCGTTCTGTTAGATAGCTGCGTTTTGGATTTAGAAGCAGATATTTCCCTGTGCTTACTGCTGTTTCTTCCATATGCCGGTAATGGCCTGAAAATGCCTGTTTTTGGACTCGGCAGAGAAAGTGTTTGCAGACTGCTGAATCCACACACTGGTTTAACTCTGGAAGTTGAGTGCACACATTGACAACCGTTCTGTTAGATAGCTGCGTTTTGGATTTAGAAGGAGATATTTCCCTGTGCTTACTGCCGTTTCTTCCATATGCCGGTAATGGGCTGAAAACACCTCTTTTGGGACTCTGCAGAGAAAGTGTTTGCAGACTGCTGAATCCACACACGGGTTTAACTCTGGAAGTTGAGTGCACACATTGACAACCGTTCTGTTAGATAGCTGCGTTTTGGATTTAGAAGCAGATATTTCCCTCTGCTTACTGCTGTTTCTTCCATATGCCGGTAATGGGCTGAAAACGCCTGTTTTGGGACTCTGCAGAGAAAGGGTTTGCAGACTGCTGAATCCACACACCGGTTTAACTCTGGAAGTTGAGTGCACACATTGACAACCGTTCTGTTAGATAGCTGCGTTTTGGATTTAGAAGCAGATATTTCCCTGTGCTTACTGCCGTTTCTTCCATATGCCGGTAATGGGCTGAAAACGCCTGTTTTGGGACTCTGCAGAGAAAGTGTTTGCAGACTGCTGAATCCACACACGGGTTTAACTCTGGAAGTTGAGTGCACACATTGACAACCGTTCTGTTAGATAGCTGCGTTTTGGATTTAGAAGCAGATATTTCCCTGTGCTTACTGCTGTTTCTTCCATATGCCGGTAATGGGCTGAAAACGCCTGTTTTGGGACTCTGCAGAGAAAGTGTTTGCAGACTGCTGAATCCACACACTGGTTTAACTCTGGAAGTTGAGTGCACACATTGACAACCGTTCTGTTAGATAGCTGCGTTTTGGATTTAGAAGGAGATATTTCCCTGTGCTTACTGCCGTTTCTTCCATATGCCGGTAATGGACTGAAAACGCCTGTTTTGGGACTCTGCAGAGAAAGTGTTTGCAGACTGCTGAATCCACACACGGGTTTAACTCTGGAAGTTGAGTGCACACATTGACAACCGTTCTGTTAGATAGCTGCGTTTTGGATTTAGAAGCAGATATTTCCCTGGGCTTACTGCTGTTTCTTCCATATGCCGGTAATGGGCTGAAAACGCCTGTTTTGGGACTCTGCAGAGAAAGTGTTTGCAGACTGCTGAATCCACACACGGGTTTAACTCTCGAAGTTGAGTGCACACATTGACAACCGTTCTGTTAGATAGCTGGGTTTTGGATTTAGAAGCAGATATTTCCCTGTGCTTACTGCCGTTTCTTCCATATGCCGGTAATGGGCTGAAAACGCCTGTTTTGGGACTCTGCAGAGAAAGTGTTTGCAGACTGCTGAATCCACACACGGGTTTAACTCTGGAAGTTGAGTGCACACATTGACAACCGTTCTGTTAGATAGCTGCTTTTTGGATTTAGAAGCAGATATTTCCCTGTGCTTACTGCTGTTTCTTCCATATGCCGGTAATGGGCTGAAAACGCCTGTTTGGGGACTCTGCAGAGAAAGTGTTTGCAGACTGCTGAATCCACACACGGGTTTAACTCTGGAAGTTGAGTGCACACATTGACAACCGTTCTGTTAGATAGCTGCGTTTTGGATTTAGAAGCAGATATTTCCCTGTGCTTACTGCCGTTTCTTCCATATGCCGGTAATGGGCTGAAAACGCCTGTTTAGGGACTCTGCAGAGAAAGTGTTTGCAGACTGTTGAATCCACACACGGGTTTAACTCTGGAAGTTGAGTGCACACATTGACAACCGTTCTGTTAGATAGCTGCTTTTTGGATTTAGAAGCAGATATTTCCCTGTGCTTACTGCTGTTTC
>NW_026989291.1:0-49794 GCF_030222135.1 Aotus nancymaae
TGCAGAGTCCCAAAACAGGCGTTTTCAGCCCATTACCGGCATATGGAAGAAACAGCAGTAAGCACAGGGAAATATCTGCTTCTAAATCCAAAACGCAGCTATCTAACAGAACGGTTGTCAATGGGTCCACTCAACTTCCAGAGTTAAACCCGTGTGTGGATTCAGCAGTCTGCAAACGCTTTCTCTGCAGAGTCCCAAAACAGGCGTTTTCAGCCCATTACCGGCATATGGAAGAAACAGCAGTAAGCACAGGGAAATATCTGCTTCTAAATCCAAAACGCAGCTATCTAACAGAACGGTTGTCAATGTGTGCACTCAACTTCCAGAGTTAAACCCGTGTGTGGATTCAGCAGTCTGCAAACACTTTCTCTGCAGAGTCCCAAAACAGGCGTTTTCAGCCCATTACCGGCATATGGAAGAAACAGCAGTAAGCACAGGGAAATATCTGCTTCTAAATCCAAAACGCGGCTATCTAACAGAACGGTTGTCAATGTGTGCACTCAACTTCCAGAGTTAAACCCGTGTGTGGATTCAGCAGTCTGCAAACACTTTCTCTGCAGAGTCCCAAAACAGGCGTTTTCAGCCCATTACCGGCATATGGAAGAAACAGCAGTAAGCCCAGGGAAATAGCTGCTTGTAAATCCAAAACGCAGCTATCTAACAGAACGGTTGTCAAGGTGTACACTCAACTTCCAGAGATAAACCCTTGTGTGGATGCAGCAGTCTGCAAACACTTTCTCTGCAGAGTCCCAAAACAGGCGTTTTCAGCCCATTACCGGCATATGGAAGAAACAGCAGTAAGCACAGGGAAATATCTGCTTCTAAATCCAAAACGCAGCTATCTAACAGAACGGTTGTCAATGTGTGCACTCAACTTCCAGAGTTAAACCCGTGTGTGGATTCAGCAGTCTGCAAACACTTTCTCTGCAGAGTCCCAAAACAGGCGTTTTCAGCCCATTACCGGCATATGGAAGAAACAGCAGTAAGCCCAGGGAAATATCTGCTTCTAAATCCAAAACGCAGCTATCTAACAGAACGGTTGTCAATGTGTGCACTCAACTTCCAGAGTTAAACCCGTGTGTGGATTCAGCAGTCTGCAAACACTTTCTCTGCAGAGTCCCAAAACAGGCGTTTTCAACCCATTACCGGCATATGGAAGAAACAGCAGTAAGCACAGGGAAATATCTGCTTCTAAATCCAAAACGCAGCTATCTAACAGAACGGTTGTCAATGTGTGCACTCAACTTCCAGAGTTAAACCCGTGTGTGGATTCAGCAGTCTGCAAACACTTTCTCTGCAGAGTCCCAAAACAGGCGTTTTCAGCCCATTACCGGCATATGGAAGAAACAGCAGTAAGCACAGGGAAATATCTGCTTCTAAATCCAAAACGCAGCTATCTAACAGAACGGTTGTCAATGTGTGCACTCAACTTCCAGAGTTAAACCCGTGTGTGGATTCAGCAGTCTGCAAACACTTTCTCTGCAGAGTCCCAAAACAGGCGTTTTCAGCCCATTACCGGCATATGGAAGAAACAGCAGTAAGCACAGGGAAATATCTGCTTCTAAATCCAAAACGCAGCTGTCTAACAGAACGGTTGTCAATGGGTGCACTCAACTTCCAGAGTTAAACCCGTGTGTGGATTCAGCAGTCTGCAAACACTTTCTCTGCAGAGTCCCAAAACAGGCGTTTTCAGCCCATTACCGGCATATGGAAGAAACAGCAGTAAGCACAGGGAAATATCTGCTTCTAAATCCAAAACGCAGCTATCTAACAGAACGGTTGTCAATGTGTGCACTCAACTTCCAGAGTTAAACCCATGTGTGGATTCAGCAGTCTGCAAACACTTTCTCTGCAGAGTCCCAAAACAGGCGTTTTCAGCCCATTACCGGCATATGGAAGAAACAGCAGTAAGCCCAAGGAAATATCTGCTTCTAAATCCAAAACGCAGCTATCTAACAGAACGGTTGTCAATGTGTGCACTCAACTTCCAGAGTTAAACCCGTGTGTGGATTCAGCAGTCTGCAAACACTTTCTCTGCAGAGTCCCAAAACAGGCGTTTTCAGCCATTACCGGCATATGGAAGAAACAGCAGTAAGCCCAGGGAAATATCTGCTTCTAAATCCAAAACGCAGCTATCTAACAGAAAGGTTGTCAATGTGTGCACTCAAATTCCAGAGTTAAACCCGTGTGTGGATTCAGCAGTCTGCAAACACTTTCTCTGCAGAGTCCCAAAACAGGCGTTTTCAACCCATTACCGGCATATGGAAGAAACAGCAGTAAGCACAGGGAAATATCTGCTTGTAAATCCGAAACGCAGCTATCTAACGGAACGGTTGTCAATGTGTGCACTCAACTTCCAGAGTTAAACCCGTGTGTGGATTCAGCAGTCTGCAAACTCTTTCTCTGCAGAGTCCCAAAACAGGCGTTTTCAGCCCATTACCGGCATATGGAAGAAACAGCAGTAAGAACAGGGAAATATCTGCTTCTAAATCCAAAACGCAGCTATCTAACAGAACGGTTGTCAATGTGTGCACTCAACTTCCAGAGTTAAACCCGTGTGTGGATTCAGCAGTCTGCAAACACTTTCTCTGCAGAGTCCCAAAACAGGCGTTTTCAGCCCATTACCGGCATATGGAAGAAACAGCAGTAAGCACAGGGAAATATCTGCTTCTAAATCCAAAACGCAGCTATCTAGCAGAACGGTTGTCAATGTGTGCACTCAACTTCCAGAGTTAAACCCGTGTGTGGATTCAGCAGTCTGCAAACACTTTCTCTGCAGAGTCCCAAAACAGGCGTTTTCAGCCCATTACCGGCATATGGAAGAAACAGCAGTAAGCACAGGGAAATATCTGCTTCTAAATCCAAAACGCAGCTATCTAACAGAACGGTTGTCAATGTGTGCACTCAACTTCCAGAGTTAAACCCGTGTGTGGATTCAGCAGTCTGCAAACACTTTCTCTGCAGAGTCCCAAAACAGGCGTTTTCAGCCCATTACAGGCATATGGAAGAAACAGCAGTAAGCCCAGGGAAATATCTGCTTCTAAATCCAAAACGCAGCTATCTAACAGAACGGTTGTCAATGTGTGCACTCAACTTCCAGAGTTAAACCCGTGTGTGGATTCAGCAGTCTGCAAACACTTTCTCTGCAGAGTCCCAAAACAGGCGTTTTCAACCCATTACCGGCATATGGAAGAAACAGCAGTAAGCACAGGGAAATATCTGCTTCTAAATCCAAAACGCAGCTATCTAACAGAACGGTTGTCAATGTGTGCACTCAACTTCCAGAGTTAAACCCGTGTGTGGATTCAGCAGTCTGCAAACACTTTCTCTGCAGAGTCCCAAAACAGGCGTTTTCAGCCCATTACCGGCATATGGAAGAAACAGCAGTAAGCACAGGGAAATATCTGCTTCTAAATCCAAAACGCAGCTATCTAACAGAACGGTTGTCAATGTGTGCACTCAACTTCCAGAGTTAAACCCGTGTGTGGATTCAGCAGTCAGCAAACACTTTCTCTGCAGAGTCCCAAAACAGGCGTTTTCAGCCCATTACCGGCATATGGAAGAAACAGCAGTAAGCACAGGGAAATATCTGCTTCTAAATCCAAAACGCAGCTGTCTAACAGAACGGTTGTCAATGGGTGCACTCAACTTCCAGAGTTAAACCCGTGTGTGGATTCAGCAGTCTGCAAACACTTTCTCTGCAGAGTCCCAAAACAGGCGTTTTCAGCCCATTACCGGCATATGGAAGAAACAGCAGTAAGCACAGGGAAATATCTGCTTCTAAATCCAAAACGCAGCTATCTAACAGAACGGTTGTCAATGTGTGCACTCAACTTCCAGAGTTAAACCCATGTGTGGATTCAGCAGTCTGCAAACACTTTCTCTGCAGAGTCCCAAAACAGGCGTTTTCAGCCCATTACCGGCATATGGAAGAAACAGCAGTAAGCCCAAGGAAATATCTGCTTCTAAATCCAAAACGCAGCTATCTAACAGAACGGTTGTCAATGTGTGCACTCAACTTCCAGAGTTAAACCCGTGTGTGGATTCAGCAGTCTGCAAACACTTTCTCTGCAGAGTCCCAAAACAGGCGTTTTCAGCCCATTACCGGCATATGGAAGAAACAGCAGTAAGCCCAGGGAAATATCTGCTTCTAAATCCAAAACGCAGCTATCTAACAGAAAGGTTGTCAATGTGTGCACTCAAATTCCAGAGTTAAACCCGTGTGTGGATTCAGCAGTCTGCAAACACTTTCTCTGCAGAGTCCCAAAACAGGCGTTTTCAACCCATTACCGGCATATGGAAGAAACAGCAGTAAGCACAGGGAAATATCTGCTTGTAAATCCGAAACGCAGCTATCTAACAGAACGGTTGTCAATGTGTGCACTCAACTTCCAGAGTTAAACCCGTGTGTGGATTCAGCAGTCTGCAAACTCTTTCTCTGCAGAGTCCCAAAACAGGCGTTTTCAGCCCATTACCGGCATATGGAAGAAACAGCAGTAAGAACAGGGAAATATCTGCTTCTAAATCCAAAACGCAGCTATCTAACAGAACGGTTGTCAATGTGTGCACCAACTTCCAGAGTTAAACCCGTGTGTGGATTCAGCAGTCTGCAAACACTTTCTCTGCAGAGTCCCAAAACAGGCGTTTTCAGCCCATTACCGGCATATGGAAGAAACAGCAGTAAGCACAGGGAAATATCTGCTTCTAAATCCAAAACGCAGCTATCTAGCAGAACGGTTGTCAATGTGTGCACTCAACTTCCAGAGTTAAACCCGTGTGTGGATTCAGCAGTCTGCAAACACTTTCTCTGCAGAGTCCCCAAAACAGGCGTTTTCAGCCCATTACCGGCATATGGAAGAAACAGCAGTAAGCCCAGGGAAATATCTGCTTCTAAATCCAAAACGCAGCTATCTAACAGAACGGTTGTCAATGTGTGCACTCAACTTCCAGAGTTAAACCCGTGTGTGGATTCAGCAGTCTGCAAACACTTTCTCTGCAGAGTCCCAAAACAGGCGTTTTCAGCCCATTACAGGCATATGGAAGAAACAGCAGTAAGCCCAGGGAAATATCTGCTTCTAAATCCAAAACGCAGCTATCTAACAGAACGGTTGTCAATGTGTGCACTCAACTTCCAGAGTTAAACCCGTGTGTGGATTCAGCAGTCTGCAAACACTTTCTCTGCAGAGTCCCAAAACAGGCGTTTTCAGCCGATTACCGGCATATGGAAGAAACAGCAGTAAGCCCAGGGAAATATCTGCTTCTAAATCCAAAACGCAGCTATCTAACAGAACGGTTGTCAATGTGTGCACTCAACTTCCAGAGTTAAACCCGTGTGTGGATGCAGCAGTCTGCAAACACTTTCTCTGCAGAGTCCCAAAACAGGCGTTTTCAGTCCGTTACCGGCATATGGAAGAAACAGCAGTAAGCACAGGGAAATATCTGCTTCTAAATCCAAAACGCAGCTATCTAACAGAACGGTTGTCAATGTGTGCACTCAACTTCCAGAGTTAAACCCGTGTGTGGATTCAGCAGTCTGCAAACGCTTTCTCTGCAGAGTCCCAAAACAGGCGTTTTCAGCCCATTACCGGCATATGGAAGAAACAGCAGTAAGCACAGGGAAATATCTGCTTCTAAATCCAAAACGCAGCTATCTAACAGAACGGTTGTCAATGTGTGCACTCAACTTCCAGAGTTTAACCCGTGTGTGGATTCAGCAGTCTGCAAACACTTTCTCTGCAGAGTCCCAAAACAGGCGTTTTCAGCCCATTACCGGCATATGGAAGAAACAGCAGTAAGCCCAGGGAAATATCTGCTTCTAAATCCAAAACGCAGCTATCTAACAGAACGGTTGTCAATGTGTGCACTCAACTTCCAGAGTTAAACCCGTGTGTGGATTCAGCAGTCTGCAAACACTTTCTCTGCAGAGTCCCAAAACAGGCGTTTTCAACCCATTACCGGCATATGGAAGAAACAGCAGTAAGCCCAGGGAAATATCTGCTTCTAAATCCAAAACGCAGCTATCTAACAGAACGGTTGTCAATGTGTGCACTCAACTTCCAGAGTTAAACCCGTGTGTGGATTCAGCAGTCTGCAAACACTTTCTCTGCAGAGTCCCAAAACAGGCGTTTTCAGCCCATTACCGGCATATGGAAGAAACAGCAGTAAGCACAGGGAAATATCTGCTTCTAAATCCAAAACGCAGCTATCTAACAGAACGGTTGTCAATGTGTGCACTCAACTTCCAGAGTTAAACCCGTGTGTGGATTCAGCAGTCTGCAAACACTTTCTCTGCAGAGTCCCAAAACAGGCGTTTTCAGCCCATTACCGGCATATGGAAGAAACAGCAGTAAGCACAGGGAAATATCTGCTTCTAAATCCAAAACGCAGCTATCTAACAGAACGGTTGTCAATGGGTGCACTCAACTTCCAGAGTTAAACCCGTGTGTGGATTCAGCAGTCTGCAAACGCTTTCTCTGCAGAGTCCCAAAACAGGCGTTTTCAGCCCATTACCGGCATATGGAAGAAACAGCAGTAAGCACAGGGAAATATCTGCTTCTAAATCCAAAACGCAGCTATCTAACAGAACGGTTGTCAATGTGTGCACTCAACTTCCAGAGTTAAACCCGTGTGTGGATTCAGCAGTCTGCAAACACTTTCTCTGCAGAGTCCCAAAACAGGCGTTTTCAGCCCATTACCGGCATATGGAAGAAACAGCAGTAAGCACAGGGAAATATCTGCTTCTAAATCCAAAACGCGGCTATCTAACAGAACGGTTGTCAATGTGTGCACTCAACTTCCAGAGTTAAACCCGTGTGTGGATTCAGCAGTCTGCAAACACTTTCTCTGCAGAGTCCCAAAACAGGCGTTTTCAGCCCATTACCGGCATATGGAAGAAACAGCAGTAAGCCCAGGGAAATAGCTGCTTCTAAATCCAAAACGCAGCTATCTAACAGAAAGGTTGTCAATGTGTGCACTCAACTTCCAGAGTTAAACCCGTGTGTGGATTCAGCAGTCTGCAAACACTTTCTCTGCAGAGTCCCAAAACAGGCGTTTTCAGCCCATTACCGGCATATGGAAGAAACAGCAGTAAGCACAGGGAAATATCTGCTTCTAAATCCAAAACGCAGCTATCTAACAGAACGGTTGTCAATGTGTGCACTCAACTTCCAGAGTTAAACCCGTGTGTGGATTCAGCAGTCTGCAAACACTTTCTCTGCAGAGTCCCAAAACAGGCGTTTTCAGCCCATTACCGGCATATGGAAGAAACAGCAGTAAGCACAGGGAAATATCTGCTTCTAAATCCAAAACGCAGCTATCTAACAGAACGGTTGTCAATGGGTGCACTCAACTTCCAGAGTTAAACCCGTGTGTGGATTCAGCAGTCTGCAAACACTTTCTCTGCCGAGTCCCAAAACAGGCGTTTTCAGCCCATTACCGGCATATGGAAGAAACAGCAGTAAGCCCAGGGAAATATCTGCTTCTAAATCCAAAACGCAGCTATCTAACAGAACGGTTGTCAATGTGTGCACTCAACTTCCAGAGTTAAACCCGTGTGTGGATTCAGCAGTCTGCAAACACTTTCTCTGCAGAGTCCCAAAACAGGCGTTTTCAGCCCATTACCGGCATATGGAAGAAACAGCAGTAAGCACAGGGAAATATCTGCTTCTAAATCCAAAACGCAGCTATCTAACAGAACGGTTGTCAATGGGTGCACTCAACTTCCAGAGTTAAACCCGTGTGTGGATTCAGCAGTCTGCAAACACTTTCTCTGCAGAGTCCCAAAACAGGCGTTTTCAGCCCATTACCGGCATATGGAAGAAACAGCAGTAAGCCCAGGGAAATATCTGCTTCTAAATCCAAAACGCAGCTATCTAACAGAACGGTTGTCAATGTGTGCACTCAACTTCCAGAGTTAAACCCGTGTGTGGATGCAGCAGTCTGCAAACACTTTCTCTGCAGAGTCCCAAAACAGGCGTTTTCAGTCCGTTACCGGCATATGGAAGAAACAGCAGTAAGCACAGGGAAATATCTGCTTCTAAATCCAAAACGCAGCTATCTAACAGAACGGTTGTCAATGTGTGCACTCAACTTCCAGAGTTAAACCCGTGTGTGGATTCAGCAGTCTGCAAACACTTTCTCTGCAGAGTCCCAAAACAGGCGTTTTCAGCCCATTACCGGCATATGGAAGAAACAGCAGTAAGCACAGGGAAATATCTGCTTCTAAATCCAAAACGCAGCTATCTAACAGAACGGTTGTCAATGTGTGCACTCAACTTCCAGAGTTAAACCCGTGTGTGGATTCAGCAGTCTGCAAACACTTTCTCTGCAGAGTCCCAAAACAGGCGTTTTCAGCCCATTACAGGCATATGGAAGAAACAGCAGTAAGCCCAGGGAAATATCTGCTTCTAAATCCAAAACGCAGCTATCTAACAGAACGGTTGTCAATGTGTGCACTCAACTTCCAGAGTTAAACCCGTGTGTGGATTCAGCAGTCTGCAAACACTTTCTCTGCAGAGTCCCAAAACAGGCGTTTTCAACCCATTACCGGCATATGGAAGAAACAGCAGTAAGCACAGGGAAATATCTGCTTCTAAATCCAAAACGCAGCTTTCTAACAGAACGGTTGTCAATGTGTGCACTCAACTTCCAGAGTTAAACCCGTGTGTGGATTCAGCAGTCTGCAAACACTTTCTCTGCAGAGTCCCAAAACAGGCGTTTTCAGCCCATTACCGGCATATGGAAGAAACAGCAGTAAGCACAGGGAAATATCTGCTTCTAAATCCAAAACGCAGCTATCTAACAGAACGGTTGTCAATGTGTGCACTCAACTTCCAGAGTTAAACCCGTGTGTGGATTCAGCAGTCTGCAAACACTTTCTCTGCAGAGTCCCAAAACAGGCGTTTTCAGCCCATTACCGGCATATGGAAGAAACAGCAGTAAGCACAGGGAAATATCTGCTTCTAAATCCAAAACGCAGCTATCTAACAGAACGGTTGTCAATGGGTGCACTCAACTTCCAGAGTTAAACCCGTGTGTGGATTCAGCAGTCTGCAAACGCTTTCTCTGCAGAGTCCCAAAACAGGCGTTTTCAGCCCATTACCGGCATATGGAAGAAACAGCAGTAAGCCCAGGGAAATATCTGCTTCTAAATCCAAAACGCAGCTATCTAACAGAACGGTTGTCAATGTGTGCACTCAACTTCCAGAGTTAAACCCGTGTGTGGATTCAGCAGTCTGCAAACACTTTCTCTGCAGAGTCCCAAAACAGGCGTTTTCAGCCCATTACCGGCATATGGAAGAAACAGCAGTAAGCACAGGGAAATATCTGCTTCTAAATCCAAAACGCGGCTATCTAACAGAACGGTTGTCAATGTGTGCACTCAACTTCCAGAGTTAAACCCGTGTGTGGATTCAGCAGTCTGCAAACACTTTCTCTGCAGAGTCCCAAAACAGGCGTTTTCAGCCCATTACCGGCATATGGAAGAAACAGCAGTAAGCCCAGGGAAATAGCTGCTTGTAAATCCAAAACGCAGCTATCTAACAGAACGGTTGTCAAGGTGTACACTCAACTTCCAGAGTTAAACCCTTGTGTGGATGCAGCAGTCTGCAAACACTTTCTCTGCAGAGTCCCAAAACAGGCGTTTTCAGCCCATTACCGGCATATGGAAGAAACAGCAGTAAGCACAGGGAAATATCTGCTTCTAAATCCAAAACGCAGCTATCTAACAGAACGGTTGTCAATGTGTGCACTCAACTTCCAGAGTTAAACCCGTGTGTGGATTCAGCAGTCTGCAAACACTTTCTCTGCAGAGTCCCAAAACAGGCGTTTTCAGCCCATTACCGGCATATGGAAGAAACAGCAGTAAGCCCAGGGAAATATCTGCTTCTAAATCCAAAACGCAGCTATCTAACAGAACGGTTGTCAATGTGTGCACTCAACTTCCAGAGTTAAACCCGTGTGTGGATTCAGCAGTCTGCAAACACTTTCTCTGCAGAGTCCCAAAACAGGCGTTGTCAACCCATTACCGGCATATGGAAGAAACAGCAGTAAGCACAGGGAAATATCTGCTTGTAAATCCGAAACGCAGCTATCTAACAGAACGGTTGTCAATGTGTGCACTCAACTTCCAGAGTTAAACCCGTGTGTGGATTCAGCAGTCTGCAAACTCTTTCTCTGCAGAGTCCCAAAACAGGCGTTTTCAGCCCATTACCGGCATATGGAAGAAACAGCAGTAAGAACAGGGAAATATCTGCTTCTAAATCCAAAACGCAGCTATCTAACAGAACGGTTGTCAATGTGTGCACTCAACATCCAGAGTTAAACCCGTGTGTGGATTCAGCAGTCTGCAAACACTTTCTCTGCAGAGTCCCAAAACAGGCGTTTTCAGCCCATTACCGGCATATGGAAGAAACAGCAGTAAGCACAGGGAAATATCTGCTTCTAAATCCAAAACGCAGCTATCTAGCAGAACGGTTGTCAATGTGTGCACTCAACTTCCAGAGTTAAACCCGTGTGTGGATTCAGCAGTCTGCAAACACTTTCTCTGCAGAGTCCCAAAACAGGCGTTTTCAGCCCATTACCGGCATATGGAAGAAACAGCAGTAAGCACAGGGAAATATCTGCTTCTAAATCCAAAACGCAGCTATCTAACAGAACGGTTGTCAATGTGTGCACTCAACTTCCAGAGTTAAACCCGTGTGTGGATTCAGCAGTCTGCAAACACTTTCTCTGCAGAGTCCCAAAACAGGCGTTTTCAGCCCATTACAGGCATATGGAAGAAACAGCAGTAAGCACAGGGAAATATCTGCTTCTAAATCCAAAACGCAGCTATCTAACAGAACGGTTGTCAATGTGTGCACTCAACTTCCAGAGTTAAACCCGTGTGTGGATTCAGCAGTCTGCAAACACTTTCTCTGCAGAGTCCCAAAACAGGCGTTTTCAGCCCATTACCGGCATATGGAAGAAACAGCAGTAAGCCCAGGGAAATATCTGCTTCTAAATCCAAAACGCAGCTATCTAACAGAACGGTTGTCAATGTGTGCACTCAACTTCCAGAGTTAAACCCGTGTGTGGATGCAGCAGTCTGCAAACACTTTCTCTGCAGAGTCCCAAAACAGGCGTTTTCAGTCCGTTACCGGCATATGGAAGAAACAGCAGTAAGCACAGGGAAATATCTGCTTCTAAATCCAAAACGCAGCTATCTAACAGAACGGTTGTCAATGTGTGCACTCAACTTCCAGAGTTAAACCCGTGTGTGGATTCAGCAGTCTGCAAACGCTTTCTCTGCAGAGTCCCAAAACAGGCGTTTTCAGCCCATTACCGGCATATGGAAGAAACAGCAGTAAGCACAGGGAAATATCTGCTTCTAAATCCAAAACGCAGCTATCTAACAGAACGGTTGTCAATGTGTGCACTCAACTTCCAGAGTTTAACCCGTGTGTGGATTCAGCAGTCTGCAAACACTTTCTCTGCAGAGTCCCAAAACAGGCGTTTTCAGCCCATTACAGGCATATGGAAGAAACAGCAGTAAGCCCAGGGAAATATCTGCTTCTAAATCCAAAACGCAGCTATCTAACAGAACGGTTGTCAATGTGTGCACTCAACTTCCAGAGTTAAACCCGTGTGTGGATTCAGCAGTCTGCAAACACTTTCTCTGCAGAGTCCCAAAACAGGCGTTTTCAACCCATTACCGGCATATGGAAGAAACAGCAGTAAGCACAGGGAAATATCTGCTTCTAAATCCAAAACGCAGCTATCTAACAGAACGGTTGTCAATGTGTGCACTCAACTTCCAGAGTTAAACCCGTGTGTGGATTCAGCAGTCTGCAAACACTTTCTCTGCAGAGTCCCAAAACAGGCGTTTTCAACCCATTACCGGCATATGGAAGAAACAGCAGTAAGCACAGGGAAATATCTGCTTCTAAATCCAAAACGCAGCTATCTAACAGAACGGTTTTCAATGTGTGCACTCAACTTCCAGAGTTAAACCCGTGTGTGGATTCAGCAGTCTGCAAACACTTTCTCTGCAGAGTCCCAAAACAGGCGTTTTCAGCCCATTACCGGCATATGGAAGAAACAGCAGTAAGCCCAGGGAAATATCTGCTTCTAAATCCAAAACGCAGCTATCTAACAGAACGGTTGTCAATGTGTGCACTCAACTTCCAGAGTTAAACCCGTGTGTGGATTCAGCAGTCTGCAAACACTTTCTCTGCAGAGTCCCAAAACAGGCGTTTTCAGCCCATTACCGGCATATGGAAGAAACAGCAGTAAGCACAGGGAAATATCTGCTTCTAAATCCAAAACGCAGCTATCTAACAGAACGGTTGTCAATGTGTGCACTCAACTTCCAGAGTTAAACCCGTGTGTGGATTCAGCAGTCTGCAAACACTTTCTCTGCAGAGTCCCAAAACAGGCGTTTTCAGCCCATTACCGGCATATGGAAGAAACAGCAGTAAGCACAGGGAAATATCTGCTTCTAAATCCAAAACGCAGCTATCTAACAGAACGGTTGTCAATGTGTGCACTCAACTTCCAGAGTTAAACCCGTGTGTGGATTCAGCAGTCTGCAAACACTTTCTCTGCAGAGTCCCAAAACAGGCGTTTTCAGCCCATTACCGGCATATGGAAGAAACAGCAGTAAGCACAGGGAAATATCTGCTTCTAAATCCAAAACGCAGCTATCTAACAGAACGGTTGTCAATGGGTGCACTCAACTTCCAGAGTTAAACCCGTGTGTGGATTCAGCAGTCTGCAAACACTTTCTCTGCAGAGTCCCAAAACAGGCGTTTTCAGCCCATTACCGGCATATGGAAGAAACAGCAGTAAGCACAGGGAAATATCTGCTTCTAAATCCAAAACGCAGCTATCTAACAGAACGGTTGTCAATGTGTGCACTCAACTTCCAGAGTTAAACGCGTGTGTGGATTCAGCAGTCTGCAAACACTTTCTCTGCAGAGTCCCAAAACAGGCGTTTTCAGCCCATTACCGGCATATGGAAGAAACAGCAGTAAGCCCAGGGAAATATCTGCTTCTAAATCCAAAACGCAGCTATCTAACAGAACGGTTGTCAATGTGTGCACTCAACTTCCAGAGTTAAACCCGTGTGTGGATTCAGCAGTCTGCAAACACTTTCTCTGCAGAGTCCCAAAACAGGCGTTTTCAGCCCATTACCGGCATATGGAAGAAACAGCAGTAAGCCCAGGGAAATATCTGCTTCTAAATCCAAAACGCAGCTATCTAACAGAACGGTTGTCAATGTGTGCACTCAACTTCCAGAGTTAAACCCGTGTGTGGATGCAGCAGTCTGCAAACACTTTCTCTGCAGAGTCCCAAAACAGGCGTTTTCAGCCCATTACCGGCATATGGAAGAAACAGCAGTAAGCACAGGGAAATATCTGCTTCTAAATCCACAACGCGGCTATCTAACAGAACGGTTGTCAATGTGTGCACTCAACTTCCAGAGTTAAACCCGTGTGTGGATTCAGCAGTCTGCAAACACTTTCTCTGCAGAGTCCCAAAACAGGCGTTTTCAGCCCATTACCGGCATATGGAAGAAACAGCAGTAAGCCCAGGGAAATAGCTGCTTGTAAATCCAAAACGCAGCTATCTAACAGAACGGTTGTCAAGGTGTACACTCAACTTCCAGAGTTAAACCCTTGTGTGGATGCAGCAGTCTGCAAACACTTTCTCTGCAGAGTCCCAAAACAGGCGTTTTCAGCCCATTACCGGCATATGGAAGAAACAGCAGTAAGCACAGGGAAATATCTGCTTCTAAATCCAAAACGCAGCTATCTAACAGAACGGTTGTCAATGTGTGCACTCAACTTCCAGAGTTAAACCCGTGTGTGGATTCAGCAGTCTGCAAACACTTTCTCTGCAGAGTCCCAAAACAGGCGTTTTCAGCCCATTACCGGCATATGGAAGAAACAGCAGTAAGCCCAGGGAAATATCTGCTTCTAAATCCAAAACGCAGCTATCTAACAGAACGGTTGTCAATGTGTGCACTCAACTTCCAGAGTTAAACCCGTGTGTGGATTCAGCAGTCTGCAAACACTTTCTCTGCAGAGTCCCAAAACAGGCGTTTTCAACCCATTACCGGCATATGGAAGAAACAGCAGTAAGCACAGGGAAATATCTGCTTCTAAATCCAAAACGCAGCTATCTAACAGAACGGTTGTCAATGTGTGCACTCAACTTCCAGAGTTAAACCCGTGTGTGGATTCAGCAGTCTGCAAACACTTTCTCTGCAGAGTCCCAAAACAGGCGTTTTCAGCCCATTACCGGCATATGGAAGAAACAGCAGTAAGCACAGGGAAATATCTGCTTCTAAATCCAAAACGCAGCTATCTAACAGAACGGTTGTCAATGTGTGCACTCAACTTCCAGAGTTAAACCCGTGTGTGGATTCAGCAGTCAGCAAACACTTTCTCTGCAGAGTCCCAAAACAGGCGTTTTCAGCCCATTACCGGCATATGGAAGAAACAGCAGTAAGCACAGGGAAATATCTGCTTCTAAATCCAAAACGCAGCTGTCTAACAGAACGGTTGTCAATGGGTGCACTCAACTTCCAGAGTTAAACCCGTGTGTGGATTCAGCAGTCTGCAAACACTTTCTCTGCAGAGTCCCAAAACAGGCGTTTTCAGCCCATTACCGGCATATGGAAGAAACAGCAGTAAGCACAGGGAAATATCTGCTTCTAAATCCAAAACGCAGCTATCTAACAGAACGGTTGTCAATGTGTGCACTCAACTTCCAGAGTTAAACCCATGTGTGGATTCAGCAGTCTGCAAACACTTTCTCTGCAGAGTCCCAAAACAGGCGTTTTCAGCCCATTACCGGCATATGGAAGAAACAGCAGTAAGCCCAAGGAAATATCTGCTTCTAAATCCAAAACGCAGCTATCTAACAGAACGGTTGTCAATGTGTGCACTCAACTTCCAGAGTTAAACCCGTGTGTGGATTCAGCAGTCTGCAAACACTTTCTCTGCAGAGTCCCAAAACAGGCGTTTTCAGCCCATTACCGGCATATGGAAGAAACAGCAGTAAGCCCAGGGAAATATCTGCTTCTAAATCCAAAACGCAGCTATCTAACAGAAAGGTTGTCAATGTGTGCACTCAAATTCCAGAGTTAAACCCGTGTGTGGATTCAGCAGTCTGCAAACACTTTCTCGGCAGAGTCCCAAAACAGGCGTTTTCAACCCATTACCGGCATATGGAAGAAACAGCAGTAAGCACAGGGAAATATCTGCTTGTAAATCCGAAACGCAGCTATCTAACAGAACGGTTGTCAATGTGTGCACTCAACTTCCAGAGTTAAACCCGTGTGTGGATTCAGCAGTCTGCAAACTCTTTCTCTGCAGAGTCCCAAAACAGGCGTTTTCAGCCCATTACCGGCATATGGAAGAAACAGCAGTAAGAACAGGGAAATATCTGCTTCTAAATCCAAAACGCAGCTATCTAACAGAACGGTTGTCAATGTGTGCACTCAACTTCCAGAGTTAAACCCGTGTGTGGATTCAGCAGTCTGCAAACACTTTCTCTGCAGAGTCCCAAAACAGGCGTTTTCAGCCCATTACCGGCATATGGAAGAAACAGCAGTAAGCACAGGGAAATATCTGCTTCTAAATCCAAAACGCAGTTATCTAGCAGAACGGTTGTCAATGTGTGCACTCAACTTCCAGAGTTAAACCCGTGTGTGGATTCAGCAGTCTGCAAACACTTTCTCTGCAGAGTCCCAAAACAGGCGTTTTCAGCCCATTACCGGCATATGGAAGAAACAGCAGTAAGCACAGGGAAATATCTGCTTCTAAATCCAAAACGCAGCTATCTAACAGAACGGTTGTCAATGTGTGCACTCAACTTCCAGAGTTAAACCCGTGTGTGGATTCAGCAGTCTGCAAACACTTTCTCTGCAGAGTCCCAAAACAGGCGTTTTCAGCCCATTACAGGCATATGGAAGAAACAGCAGTAAGCCCAGGGAAATATCTGCTTCTAAATCCAAAACGCAGCTATCTAACAGAACGGTTGTCAATGTGTGCACTCAACTTCCAGAGTTAAACCCGTGTGTGGATTCAGCAGTCTGCAAACACTTTCTCTGCAGAGTCCCAAAACAGGCGTTTTCAACCCATTACCGGCATATGGAAGAAACAGCAGTAAGCACAGGGAAATATCTGCTTCTAAATCCAAAACGCAGCTATCTAACAGAACGGTTGTCAATGTGTGCACTCAACTTCCAGAGTTAAACCCGTGTGTGGATTCAGCAGTCTGCAAACACTTTCTCTGCAGAGTCCCAAAACAGGCGTTTTCAGCCCATTACCGGCATATGGAAGAAACAGCAGTAAGCACAGGGAAATATCTGCTTCTAAATCCAAAACGCAGCTATCTAACAGAACGGTTGTCAATGTGTGCACTCAACTTCCAGAGTTAAACCCGTGTGTGGATTCAGCAGTCAGCAAACACTTTCTCTGCAGAGTCCCAAAACAGGCGTTTTCAGCCCATTACCGGCATATGGAAGAAACAGCAGTAAGCACAGGGAAATATCTGCTTCTAAATCCAAAACGCAGCTGTCTAACAGAACGGTTGTCAATGGGTGCACTCAACTTCCAGAGTTAAACCCGTGTGTGGATTCAGCAGTCTGCAAACACTTTCTCTGCAGAGTCCCAAAACAGGCGTTTTCCGCCCATTACCGGCATATGGAAGAAACAGCAGTAAGCACAGGGAAATATCTGCTTCTAAATCCAAAACGCAGCTATCTAACAGAACGGTTGTCAATGTGTGCACTCAACTTCCAGAGTTAAACCCATGTGTGGATTCAGCAGTCTGCAAACACTTTCTCTGCAGAGTCCCAAAACAGGCGTTTTCAGCCCATTACCGGCATATGGAAGAAACAGCAGTAAGCCCAAGGAAATATCTGCTTCTAAATCCAAAACGCAGCTATCTAACAGAACGGTTGTCAATGTGTGCACTCAACTTCCAGAGTTAAACCCGTGTGTTGATTCAGCAGTCTGCAAACACTTTCTCTGCAGAGTCCCAAAACAGGCGTTTTCAGCCCATTACCGGCATATGGAAGAAACAGCAGTAAGCCCAGGGAAATATCTGCTTCTAAATCCAAAACGCAGCTATCTAACAGAAAGGTTGTCAATGTGTGCACTCAAATTCCAGAGTTAAACCCGTGTGTGGATTCAGCAGTCTGCAAACACTTTCTCTGCAGAGTCCCAAAACAGGCGTTTTCAACCCATTACCGGCATATGGAAGAAACAGCAGTAAGCACAGGGAAATATCTGCTTGTAAATCCGAAACGCAGCTATCTAACAGAACGGTTGTCAATGTGTGCACTCAACTTCCAGAGTTAAACCCGTGTGTGGATTCAGCAGTCTGCAAACTCTTTCTCTGCAGAGTCCCAAAACAGGCGTTTTCAGCCCATTACCGGCATATGGAAGAAACAGCAGTAAGAACAGGGAAATATCTGCTTCTAAATCCAAAACGCAGCTATCTAACAGAACGGTTGTCAATGTGTGCACTCAACTTCCAGAGTTAAACCCGTGTGTGGATTCAGCAGTCTGCAAACACTTTCTCTGCAGAGTCCCAAAACAGGCGTTTTCAGCCCATTACCGGCATATGGAAGAAACAGCAGTAAGCACAGGGAAATATCTGCTTCTAAATCCAAAACGCAGCTATCTAGCAGAACGGTTGTCAATGTGTGCACTCAACTTCCAGAGTTAAACCCGTGTGTGGATTCAGCAGTCTGCAAACACTTTCTCTGCAGAGTTCCAAAACAGGCGTTTTCAGCCCATTACCGGCATATGGAAGAAACAGCAGTAAGCCCAGGGAAATATCTGCTTCTAAATCCAAAACGCAGCTATCTAACAGAACGGTTGTCAATGTGTGCACTCAACTTCCAGAGTTAAACCCGTGTGTGGATTCAGCAGTCTGCAAACACTTTCTCTGCAGAGTCCCAAAACAGGCGTTTTCAGCCCATTACAGGCATATGGAAGAAACAGCAGTAAGCCCAGGGAAATATCTGCTTCTAAATCCAAAACGCAGCTATCTAACAGAACGGTTGTCAATGTGTGCACTCAACTTCCAGAGTTAAACCCGTGTGTGGATTCAGCAGTCTGCAAACACTTTCTCTGCAGAGTCCCAAAACAGGCGTTTTCAACCCATTACCGGCATATGGAAGAAACAGCAGTAAGCACAGGGAAATATCTGCTTCTAAATCCAAAACGCGGCTATCTAACAGAACGGTTGTCAATGTGTGCACTCAACTTCCAGAGTTAAACCCGTGTGTGGATTCAGCAGTCTGCAAACACTTTCTCTGCAGAGTCCCAAAACAGGCGTTTTCAGCCCATTACCGGCATATGGAAGAAACAGCAGTAAGCCCAGGGAAATATCTGCTTCTAAATCCAAAACGCAGCTATCTAACAGAACGGTTGTCAATGTGTGCACTCAACTTCCAGAGTTAAACCCGTGTGTGGATTCAGCAGTCTGCAAACACTTTCTCTGCAGAGTCCCAAAACAGGCGTTTTCAGCCCATTACAGGCATATGGAAGAAACAGCAGTAAGCACAGGGAAATATCTGCTTCTAAATCCAAAACGCAGCTATCTAACAGAACGGTTGTCAATGTGTGCACTCAACTTCCAGAGTTAAACCCGTGTGTGGATTCAGCAGTCTGCAAACACTTTCTCTGCAGAGTCCCAAAACAGGCGTTTTCAGCCCATTACCGGCATATGGAAGAAACAGCAGTAAGCCCAGGGAAATATCTGCTTCTAAATCCAAAACGCAGCTATCTAACAGAACGGTTGTCAATGTGTGCACTCAACTTCCAGAGTTAAACCCGTGTGTGGATGCAGCAGTCTGCAAACACTTTCTCTGCAGAGTCCCAAAACAGGCGTTTTCAGTCCGTTACCGGCATATGGAAGAAACAGCAGTAAGCACAGGGAAATATCTGCTTCTAAATCCAAAACGCAGCTATCTAACAGAACGGTTGTCAATGTGTGCACTCAACTTCCAGAGTTAAACCCGTGTGTGGATTCAGCAGTCTGCAAACGCTTTCTCTGCAGAGTCCCAAAACAGGCGTTTTCAGCCCATTACCGGCATATGGAAGAAACAGCAGTAAGCACAGGGAAATATCTGCTTCTAAATCCAAAACGCAGCTATCTAACAGAACGGTTGTCAATGTGTGCACTCAACTTCCAGAGTTTAACCCGTGTGTGGATTCAGCAGTCTGCAAACACTTTCTCTGCAGAGTCCCAAAACAGGCGTTTTCAGCCCATTACAGGCATATGGAAGAAACAGCAGTAAGCCCAGGGAAATATCTGCTTCTAAATCCAAAACGCAGCTATCTAACAGAACGGTTGTCAATGTGTGCACTCAACTTCCAGAGTTAAACCCGTGTGTGGATTCAGCAGTCTGCAAACACTTTCTCTGCAGAGTCCCAAAACAGGCGTTTTCAACCCATTACCGGCATATGGAAGAAACAGCAGTAAGCACAGGGAAATATCTGCTTCTAAATCCAAAACGCGGCTATCTAACAGAACGGTTGTCAATGTGTGCACTCAACTTCCAGAGTTAAACCCGTGTGTGGATTCAGCAGTCTGCAAACACTTTCTCTGCAGAGTCCCAAAACAGGCGTTTTCAGCCCATTACCGGCATATGGAAGAAACAGCAGTAAGCCCAGGGAAATATCTGCTTCTAAATCCAAAACGCAGCTATCTAACAGAACGGTTGTCAATGTGTGCACTCAACTTCCAGAGTTAAACCCGTGTGTGGATTCAGCAGTCTGCAAACACTTTCTCTGCAGAGTCCCAAAACAGGCGTTTTCAGCCCATTACCGGCATATGGAAGAAACAGCAGTAAGCACAGGGAAATATCTGCTTCTAAATCCAAAACGCAGCTATCTAACAGAACGGTTGTCAATGTGTGCACTCAACTTCCAGAGTTAAACCCGTGTGTGGATTCAGCAGTCTGCAAACACTTTCTCTGCAGAGTCCCAAAACAGGCGTTTTCAGCCCATTACCGGCATATGGAAGAAACAGCAGTAAGCACAGGGAAATATCTGCTTCTAAATCCAAAACGAAGCTATCTAACAGAACGGTTGTCAATGTGTGCACTCAACTTCCAGAGTTAAACCCGTGTGTGGATTCAGCAGTCTGCAAACACTTTCTCTGCAGAGTCCCAAAACAGGCGTTTTCAGCCCATTACCGGCATATGGAAGAAACAGCAGTAAGCACAGGGAAATATCTGCTTCTAAATCCAAAACGCAGCTATCTAACAGAACGGTTGTCAATGGGTGCACTCAACTTCCAGAGTTAAACCCGTGTGTGGATTCAGCAGTCTGCAAACACTTTCTCTGCAGAGTCCCAAAACAGGCGTTTTCAGCCCATTACCGGCATATGGAAGAAACAGCAGTAAGCACAGGGAAATATCTGCTTCTAAATCCAAAACGCAGCTATCTAACAGAACGGTTGTCAATGTGTGCACTCAACTTCCAGAGTTAAACGCGTGTGTGGATTCAGCAGTCTGCAAACACTTTCTCTGCAGAGTCCCAAAACAGGCGTTTTCAGCCCATTACCGGCATATGGAAGAAACAGCAGTAAGCCCAGGGAAATATCTGCTTCTAAATCCAAAACGCAGCTATCTAACAGAACGGTTGTCAATGTGTGCACTCAACTTCCAGAGTTAAACCCGTGTGTGGATTCAGCAGTCTGCAAACACTTTCTCTGCAGAGTCCCAAAACAGGCGTTTTCAGCCCATTACCGGCATATGGAAGAAACAGCAGTAAGCCCAGGGAAATATCTGCTTCTAAATCCAAAACGCAGCTATCTAACAGAACGGTTGTCAATGTGTGCACTCAACTTCCAGAGTTAAACCCGTGTGTGGATTCAGCAGTCTGCAAACACTTTCTCTGCAGAGTCCCAAAACAGGCGTTTTCAGCCCATTACCGGCATATGGAAGAAACAGCAGTAAGCACAGGGAAATATCTGCTTCTAAATCCAAAACGCAGCTATCTAACAGAACGGTTGTCAATGTGTGCACTCAACTTCCAGAGTTAAACCCGTGTGTGGATTTAGCAGTCTGCAAACACTTTCTCTGCAGAGTCCCAAAACAGGCGTTTTCAACCCATTACCGGCATATGGAAGAAACAGCAGTAAGCACAGGGAAATATCTGCTTCTAAATCCAAAACGCAGCTATCTAACAGAACGGTTGTCAATGTGTGCACTCAACTTCCAGAGTTAAACCCGTGTGTGGATTCAGCAGTCTGCAAACACTTTCTCTGCAGAGTCCCAAAACAGGCGTTTTCAGCCCATTACCGGCATATGGAAGAAACAGCAGTAAGCACAGGGAAATATCTGCTTCTAAATCCAAAACGCAGCTATCTAACAGAACGGTTGTCAATGGGTGCACTCAACTTCCAGAGTTAAACCCGTGTGTGGATTCAGCAGTCTGCAAACGCTTTCTCTGCAGAGTCCCAAAACAGGCGTTTTCAGCCCATTACCGGCATATGGAAGAAACAGCAGTAAGCCCAGGGAAATATCTGCTTCTAAATCCAAAACGCAGCTATCTAACAGAACGGTTGTCAATGTGTGCACTCAACTTCCAGAGTTAAACCCGTGTGTGGATTCAGCAGTCTGCAAACACTTTCTCTGCAGAGTCCCAAAACAGGCGTTTTCAGCCCATTACAGGCATATGGAAGAAGCAGCAGTAAGCCCAGGGAAATATCTGCTTCTAAATCCAAAACGCAGCTATCTAACAGAACGGTTGTCAATGTGTGCACTCAACTTCCAGAGTTAAACCCGTGTGTGGATTCAGCAGTCTGCAAACACTTTCTCTGCAGAGTCCCAAAACAGGCGTTTTCAGCCCATTACCGGCATATGGAAGAAACAGCAGTAAGCACAGGGAAATATCTGCTTCTAAAACCAAAACGCAGCTATCTTACAGAACGGTTGTCAATGTGTGCACTCAACTTCCAGAGTTAAACCCATGTGTGGATTCAGCAGTCTGCAAACACTTTCTCTGCAGAGTCCCAAAACAGGAGTTTTCAACCCTTTACCGGCATATGGAAGAAACAGCAGTAAGCCCAGGGAAATATCTGCTTCTAAATCCAAAACGCAGCTATCTAACAGAACGGTTGTCAATGTGTGCACTCAACTTCCAGAGTTAAACCCGTGTGTGGATTCAGCAGTCTGCAAACACTTTCTCTGCAGAGTCCCAAAACAGGCGTTTTCAGCCCATTACCGGCATATGGAAGAAACAGCAGTAAGCACAGGGAAATATCTGCTTCTAAATCCAAAACGCAGCTATCTAACAGAACGGTTGTCAATGTGTGCACTCAACTTCCAGAGTTAAACCCGTGTGTGGATTCAGCAGTCTGCAAACACTTTCTCTGCAGAGTCCCAAAACAGACGCTTTCAACCCATTACCGGCATATGGAAGAAACAGCAGTAAGCACAGGGAAATATCTGCTTCTAAATCCAAAACGCAGCTATCTAACAGAACGGTTGTCAATGTGTGCACTCAACTTCCAGAGTTAAACCCTTGTGTGGATTCAGCAGTCTGCAAACACTTTCTCTGCAGAGTCCCAAAAAAGGCGATTTCAGTCCGTTACCGGCATATGGAAGAAACAGCAGTAAGCCCAGGGAAATATCTGCTTCTAAATCCAAAACGCAGCTATCTAACAGAACGGTTGTCAATGTGTGCACTCAACTTCCAGAGTTAAACCCGTGTGTGGATTCAGCAGTCTGCAAACACTTTCTCTGCAGAGTCCCAAAACAGGCGTTTTCAGCCCATTACCGGCATATGGAAGAAACAGCAGTAAGCCCAGGGAAATATCTGCTTCTAAATCCAAAACGCAGCTATCTAACAGAACGGTTGTCAATGTGTGCACTCAACTTCCAGAGTTAAACCCGTGTGTGGATTCAGCAGTCTGCAAACACTTTCTCTGCAGAGTCCCAAAACAGGCGTTTTCAGCCCATTACCGGCATATGGAAGAAACAGCAGTAAGCACAGGGAAATATCTGCTTCTAAATCCAAAATGCAGCTATCTAACAGAACGGTTGTCAATGGGTGCACTCAACTTCCAGAGTTAAACCCGTGTGTGGATTCAGCAGTCTGCAAACACTTTCTCTGCAGAGTCCCAAAACAGGCGTTTTCAGCCCATTACCGGCATATGGAAGAAACAGCAGTAAGCCCAGGGAAATATCTGCTTCTAAATCCAAAACGCAGCTATCTAACAGAACGGTTGTCAATGTGTGCACTCAACTTCCAGAGTTAAACCCGTGTGTGGATGCAGCAGTCTGCAAACACTTTCTCTGCAGAGTCCCAAAACAGGCGTTTTCAGTCCGTTACCGGCATATGGAAGAAACAGCAGTAAGCACAGGGAAATATCTGCTTCTAAATCCAAAACGCAGCTATCTAACAGAACGGTTGTCAATGTGTGCACTCAACTTCCAGAGTTAAACCCGTGTGTGGATTCAGCAGTCTGCAAACACTTTCTCTGCAGAGTCCCAAAACAGGCGTTTTCAGCCCATTACCGGCATATGGAAGAAACAGCAGTAAGCACAGGGAAATATCTGCTTCTAAATCCAAAACGCAGCTTTCTAACACAACGGTTGTCAATGTGTGCACTCAACTTCCAGAGTTAAACCCGTGTGTGGATTCAGCAGTCTGCAAACACTTTCTCTGCAGAGTCCCAAAACAGGCGTTTTCAGCCCATTACCGGCATATGGAAGAAACAGCAGTAAGCACAGGGAAATATCTGCTTCTAAATCCAAAACGCAGCTATCTAACAGAACGGTTGTCAATGTGTGCACTCAACTTCCAGAGTTAAACCCGTGTGTGGATTCAGCAGTCTGCAAACACTTTCTCTGCAGAGTCCCAAAACAGGCGTTTTCAGCCCATTACCGGCATATGGAAGAAACAGCAGTAAGCACAGGGAAATATCTGCTTCTAAATCCAAAACGCGGCTATCTAACAGAACGGTTGTCAATGTGTGCACTCAACTTCCAGAGTTAAACCCGTGTGTGGATTCAGCAGTCTGCAAACACTTTCTCTGCAGAGTCCCAAAACAGGCGTTTTCAGCCCATTACCGGCATATGGAAGAAACAGCAGTAAGCCCAGGGAAATAGCTGCTTGTAAATCCAAAACGCAGCTATCTAACAGAACGGTTGTCAAGGTGTACACTCAACTTCCAGAGTTAAACCCTTGTGTGGATGCAGCAGTCTGCAAACACTTTCTCTGCAGAGTCCCAAAACAGGCGTTTTCAGCCCATTACCGGCATATGGAAGAAACAGCAGTAAGCACAGGGAAATATCTGCTTCTAAATCCAAAACGCAGCTATCTAACAGAACGGTTGTCAATGTGTGCACTCAACTTCCAGAGTTAAACCCGTGTGTGGATTCAGCAGTCTGCAAACACTTTCTCTGCAGAGTCCCAAAACAGTCGTTTTCAGCCCATTACCGGCATATGGAAGAAACAGCAGTAAGCCCAGGGAAATATCTGCTTCTAAATCCAAAACGCAGCTATCTAACAGAACGGTTGTCAATGTGTGCACTCAACTTCCAGAGTTAAACCCGTGTGTGGATTCAGCAGTCTGCAAACACTTTCTCTGCAGAGTCCCAAAACAGGCGTTTTCAACCCATTACCGGCATATGGAAGAAACAGCAGTAAGCACAGGGAAATATCTGCTTCTAAATCCAAAACGCAGCTATCTAACAGAACGGTTGTCAATGTGTGCACTCAACTTCCAGAGTTAAACCCGTGTGTGGATTCAGCAGTCTGCAAACACTTTCTCTGCAGAGTCCCAAAACAGGCGTTTTCAGCCCATTACCGGCATATGGAAGAAACAGCAGTAAGCACAGGGAAATATCTGCTTCTAAATCCAAAACGCAGCTATCTAACAGAACGGTTGTCAATGTGTGCACTCAACTTCCAGAGTTAAACCCGTGTGTGGATTCAGCAGTCAGCAAACACTTTCTCTGCAGAGTCCCAAAACAGGCGTTTTCAGCCCATTACCGGCATATGGAAGAAACAGCAGTAAGCACAGGGAAATATCTGCTTCTAAATCCAAAACGCAGCTGTCTAACAGAACGGTTGTCAATGGGTGCACTCAACTTCCAGAGTTAAACCCGTGTGTGGATTCAGCAGTCTGCAAACACTTTCTCTGCAGAGTCCCAAAACAGGCGTTTTCAGCCCATTACCGGCATATGGAAGAAACAGCAGTAAGCACAGGGAAATATCTGCTTCTAAATCCAAAACGCAGCTATCTAACAGAACGGTTGTCAATGTGTGCACTCAACTTCCAGAGTTAAACCCATGTGTGGATTCAGCAGTCTGCAAACACTTTCTCTGCAGAGTCCCAAAACAGGCGTTTTCAGCCCATTACCGGCATATGGAAGAAACAGCAGTAAGCCCAAGGAAATATCTGCTTCTAAATCCAAAACGCAGCTATCTAACAGAACGGTTGTCAATGTGTGCACTCAACTTCCAGAGTTAAACCCGTGTGTGGATTCAGCAGTCTGCAAACACTTTCTCTGCAGAGTCCCAAAACAGGCGTTTTCAGCCCATTACCGGCATATGGAAGAAACAGCAGTAAGCCCAGGGAAATATCTGCTTCTAAATCCAAAACGCAGCTATCTAACAGAAAGGTTGTCAATGTGTGCACTCAACTTCCAGAGTTAAACCCGTGTGTGGATTCAGCAGTCTGCAAACACTTTCTCTGCAGAGTCCCAAAACAGGCGTTTTCAACCCATTACCGGCATATGGAAGAAACAGCAGTAAGCACAGGGAAATATCTGCTTGTAAATCCGAAACGCAGCTATCTAACAGAACGGTTGTCAATGTGTGCACTCAACTTCCAGAGTTAAACCCGTGTGTGGATTCAGCAGTCTGCAAACTCTTTCTCTGCAGAGTCCCAAAACAGGCGTTTTCAGCCCATTACCGGCATATGGAAGAAACAGCAGTAAGAACAGGGAAATATCTGCTTCTAAATCCAAAAGGCAGCTATCTAACAGAACGGTTGTCAATGTGTGCACTCAACTTCCAGAGTTAAACCCGTGTGTGGATTCAGCAGTCTGCAAACACTTTCTCTGCAGAGTCCCAAAACAGGCGTTTTCAGCCCATTACCGGCATATGGAAGAAACAGCAGTAAGCACAGGGAAATATCTGCTTCTAAATCCAAAACGCAGCTATCTAGCAGAACGGTTGTCAATGTGTGCACTCAACTTCCAGAGTTAAACCCGTGTGTGGATTCAGCAGTCTGCAAACACTTTCTCTGCAGAGTCCCAAAACAGGCGTTTTCAGCCCATTACCGGCATATGGAAGAAACAGCAGTAAGCCCAGGGAAATATCTGCTTCTAAATCCAAAACGCAGCTATCTAACAGAACGGTTGTCAATGTGTGCACTCAACTTCCAGAGTTAAACCCGTGTGTGGATTCAGCAGTCTGCAAACACTTTCTCTGCAGAGTCCCAAAACAGGCGTTTTCAGCCCATTACAGGCATATGGAAGAAACAGCAGTAAGCCCAGGGAAATATCTGCTTCTAAATCCAAAACGCAGCTATCTAACAGAACGGTTGTCAATGTGTGCACTCAACTTCCAGAGTTAAACCCGTGTGTGGATTCAGCAGTCTGCAAACACTTTCTCTGCAGAGTCCCAAAACAGGCGTTTTCAGCCCATTACCGGCATATGGAAGAAACAGCAGTAAGCCCAGGGAAATATCTGCTTCTAAATCCAAAACGCAGCTATCTAACAGAACGGTTGTCAATGTGTGCACTCAACTTCCAGAGTTAAACCCGTGTGTGGATGCAGCAGTCTGCAAACACTTTCTCTGCAGAGTCCCAAAACAGGCGTTTTCAGTCCGTTACCGGCATATGGAAGAAACAGCAGTAAGCACAGGGAAATATCTGCTTCTAAATCCAAAACGCAGCTATCTAACAGAACGGTTGTCAATGTGTGCACTCAACTTCCAGAGTTAAACCCGTGTGTGGATTCAGCAGTCTGCAAACGCTTTCTCTGCAGAGTCCCAAAACAGGCGTTTTCAGCCCATTACCGGCATATGGAAGAAACAGCAGTAAGCACAGGGAAATATCTGCTTCTAAATCCAAAACGCAGCTATCTAACAGAACGGTTGTCAATGTGTGCACTCAACTTCCAGAGTTTAACCCGTGTGTGGATTCAGCAGTCTGCAAACACTTTCTCTGCAGAGTCCCAAAACAGGCGTTTTCAGCCCATTACAGGCATATGGAAGAAACAGCAGTAAGCCCAGGGAAATATCTGCTTCTAAGTCCAAAACGCAGCTATCTAACAGAACGGTTGTCAATGTGTGCACTCAACTTCCAGAGTTAAACCCGTGTGTGGATTCAGCAGTCTGCAAACACTTTCTCTGCAGAGTCCCAAAACAGGCGTTTTCAACCCATTACCGGCATATGGAAGAAACAGCAGTAAGCACAGGGAAATATCTGCTTCTAAATCCAAAACGCAGCTATCTAACAGAACGGTTGTCAATGTGTGCACTCAACTTCCAGAGTTAAACCCGTGTGTGGATTCAGCAGTCTGCAAACACTTTCTCTGCAGAGTCCCAAAACAGGCGTTTTCAGCCCATTACCGGCATATGGAAGAAACAGCAGTAAGCACAGGGAAATATCTGCTTCTAAATCCAAAACGCAGCTATCTAACAGAACGGTTGTCAATGTGTGCACTCAACTTCCAGAGTTAAACCCGTGTGTGGATTCAGCAGTCTGCAAACACTTTCTCTGCAGAGTCCCAAAACAGGCGTTTTCAGCCCATTACCGGCATATGGAAGAAACAGCAGTAAGCACAGGGAAATATCTGCTTCTAAATCCAAAACGCAGCTATCTAACAGAACGGTTGTCAATGTGTGCACTCAACTTCCAGAGTTAAACCCGTGTGTGGATTCAGCAGTCTGCAAACGCTTTCTCTGCAGAGTCCCAAAACAGGCGTTTTCAGCCCATTACCGGCATATGGAAGAAACAGCAGTAAGCACAGGGAAATATCTGCTTCTAAATCCAAAACGCAGCTATCTAACAGAACGGTTGTCAATGTGTGCACTCAACTTCCAGAGTTAAACCCGTGTGTGGATTCAGCAGTCTGCAAACACTTTCTCTGCAGAGTCCCAAAACAGGCGTTTTCAGCCCATTACCGGCATATGGAAGAAACAGCAGTAAGCACAGGGAAATATCTGCTTCTAAATCCAAAACGCGGCTATCTAACAGAACGGTTGTCAATGTGTGCACTCAACTTCCAGAGTTAAACCCGTGTGTGGATTCAGCAGTCTGCAAACACTTTCTCTGCAGAGTCCCAAAACAGGCGTTTTCAGCCCATTACCGGCATATGGAAGAAACAGCAGTAAGCCCAGGGAAATAGCTGCTTCTAAATCCAAAACGCAGCTATCTAACAGAAAGGTTGTCAATGTGTGCACTCAACTTCCAGAGTTAAACCCGTGTGTGGATTCAGCAGTCTGCAAACACTTTCTCTGCAGAGTCCCAAAACAGGCGTTTTCAGCCCATTACCGGCATATGGAAGAAACAGCAGTAAGCACAGGGAAATATCTGCTTCTAAATCCAAAACGCAGCTATCTAACAGAACGGTTGTCAATGTGTGCACTCAACTTCCAGAGTTAAACCCGTGTGTGGATTCAGCAGTCTGCAAACACTTTCTCTGCAGAGTCCCAAAACAGGCGTTTTCAGCCCATTACCGGCATATGGAAGAAACAGCAGTAAGCACAGGGAAATATCTGCTTCTAAATCCAAAACGCAGCTATCTAACAGAACGGTTGTCAATGGGTGCACTCAACTTCCAGAGTTAAACCCGTGTGTGGATTCAGCAGTCTGCAAACACTTTCTCTGCCGAGTCCCAAAACAGGCGTTTTCAGCCCATTACCGGCATATGGAAGAAACAGCAGTAAGCCCAGGGAAATATCTGCTTCTAAATCCAAAACGCAGCTATCTAACAGAACGGTTGTCAATGTGTGCACTCAACTTCCAGAGTTAAACCCGTGTGTGGATTCAGCAGTCTGCAAACACTTTCTCTGCAGAGTCCCAAAACAGGCGTTTTCAGCCCATTACCGGCATATGGAAGAAACAGCAGTAAGCACAGGGAAATATCTGCTTCTAAATCCAAAACGCAGCTATCTAACAGAACGGTTGTCAATGGGTGCACTCAACTTCCAGAGTTAAACCCGTGTGTGGATTCAGCAGTCTGCAAACACTTTCTCTGCAGAGTCCCAAAACAGGCGTTTTCAGCCCATTACAGGCATATGGAAGAAACAGCAGTAAGCCCAGGGAAATATCTGCTTCTAAATCCAAAACGCAGCTATCTAACAGAACGGTTGTCAATGTGTGCACTCAACTTCCAGAGTTAAACCCGTGTGTGGATTCAGCAGTCTGCAAACACTTTCTCTGCAGAGTCCCAAAACAGGCGTTTTCAACCCATTACCGGCATATGGAAGAAACAGCAGTAAGCACAGGGAAATATCTGCTTCTAAATCCAAAACGCAGCTATCTAACAGAACGGTTGTCAATGTGTGCACTCAACTTCCAGAGTTAAACCCGTGTGTGGATTCAGCAGTCTGCAAACACTTTCTCTGCAGAGTCCCAAAACAGGCGTTTTCAGCCCATTACCGGCATATGGAAGAAACAGCAGTAAGCACAGGGAAATATCTGCTTCTAAATCCAAAACGCAGCTATCTAACAGAACGGTTGTCAATGTGTGCACTCAACTTCCAGAGTTAAACCCGTGTGTGGATTCAGCAGTCTGCAAACACTTTCTCTGCAGAGTCCCAAAACAGGCGTTTTCAGCCCATTACCGGCATATGGAAGAAACAGCAGTAAGCACAGGGAAATATCTGCTTCTAAATCCAAAACGCAGCTATCTAACAGAACGGTTGTCAATGGGTGCACTCAACTTCCAGAGTTAAACCCGTGTGTGGATTCAGCAGTCTGCAAACGCTTTCTCTGCAGAGTCCCAAAACAGGCGTTTTCAGCCCATTACCGGCATATGGAAGAAACAGCAGTAAGCCCAGGGAAATATCTGCTTCTAAATCCAAAACGCAGCTATCTAACAGAACGGTTGTCAATGTGTGCACTCAACTTTCAGAGTTAAACCCGTGTGTGGATTCAGCAGTCTGCAAACACTTTCTCTGCAGAGTCCCAAAACAGGCGTTTTCAGCCCATTACCGGCATATGGAAGAAACAGCAGTAAGCACAGGGAAATATCTGCTTCTAAATCCAAAACGCGGCTATCTAACAGAACGGTTGTCAATGTGTGCACTCAACTTCCAGAGTTAAACCCGTGTGTGGATTCAGCAGTCTGCAAACACTTTCTCTGCAGAGTCCCAAAACAGGCGTTTTCAGCCCATTACCGGCATATGGAAGAAACAGCAGTAAGCCCAGGGAAATAGCTGCTTGTAAATCCAAAACGCAGCTATCTAACAGAACGGTTGTCAAGGTGTACACTCAACTTCCAGAGTTAAACCCTTGTGTGGATGCAGCAGTCTGCAAACACTTTCTCTGCAGAGTCCCAAAACAGGCGTTTTCAGCCCATTACCGGCATATGGAAGAAACAGCAGTAAGCACAGGGAAATATCTGCTTCTAAATCCAAAACGCAGCTATCTAACAGAACGGTTGTCAATGTGTGCACTCAACTTCCAGAGTTAAACCCGTGTGTGGATTCAGCAGTCTGCAAACACTTTCTCTGCAGAGTCCCAAAACAGGCGTTTTCAGCCCATTACCGGCATATGGAAGAAACAGCAGTAAGCCCAGGGAAATAGCTGCTTCTAAATCCAAAACGCAGCTATCTAACAGAACGGTTGTCAATGTGTGCACTCAACTTCCAGAGTTAAACCCGTGTGTGGATTCAGCAGTCTGCAAACACTTTCTCTGCAGAGTCCCAAAACAGGCGTTTTCAACCCATTACCGGCATATGGAAGAAACAGCAGTAAGCACAGGGAAATATCTGCTTGTAAATCCGAAACGCAGCTATCTAACAGAACGGTTGTCAATGTGTGCACTCAACTTCCAGAGTTAAACCCGTGTGTGGATTCAGCAGTCTGCAAACTCTTTCTCTGCAGAGTCCCAAAACAGGCGTTTTCAGCCCATTACCGGCATATGGAAGAAACAGCAGTAAGAACAGGGAAATATCTGCTTCTAAATCCAAAACGCAGCTATCTAACAGAACGGTTGTCAATGTGTGCACTCAACTTCCAGAGTTAAACCCGTGTGTGGATTCAGCAGTCTGCAAACACTTTCTCTGCAGAGTCCCAAAACAGGCGTTTTCAGCCCATTACCGGCATATGGAAGAAACAGCAGTAAGCACAGGGAAATATCTACTTCTAAATCCAAAACGCAGCTATCTAGCAGAACGGTTGTCAATGTGTGCACTCAACTTCCAGAGTTAAACCCGTGTGTGGATTCAGCAGTCTGCAAACACTTTCTCTGCAGAGTCCCAAAACAGGCGTTTTCAGCCCATTACCGGCATATGGAAGAAACAGCAGTAAGCCCAGGGAAATATCTGCTTCTAAATCCAAAACGCAGCTATCTAACAGAACGGTTGTCAATGTGTGCACTCAACTTCCAGAGTTAAACCCGTGTGTGGATTCAGCAGTCTGCAAACACTTTCTCTGCAGAGTCCCAAAACAGGCGTTTTCAGCCCATTACAGGCATATGGAAGAAACAGCAGTAAGCACAGGGAAATATCTGCTTCTAAATCCAAAACGCAGCTATCTAACAGAACGGTTGTCAATGTGTGCACTCAACTTCCAGAGTTAAACCCGTGTGTGGATTCAGCAGTCTGCAAACACTTTCTCTGCAGAGTACCAAAACAGGCGTTTTCAGCCCATTACCGGCATATGGAAGAAACAGCAGTAAGCCCAGGGAAATATCTGCTTCTAAATCCAAAACGCAGCTATCTAACAGAACGGTTGTCAATGTGTGCACTCAACTTCCAGAGTTAAACCCGTGTGTGGATGCAGCAGTCTGCAAACACTTTCTCTGCAGAGTCCCAAAACAGGCGTTTTCAGTCCGTTACCGGCATATGGAAGAAACAGCAGTAAGCACAGGGAAATATCTGCTTCTAAATCCAAAACGCAGCTATCTAACAGAACGGTTGTCAATGTGTGCACTCAACTTCCAGAGTTAAACCCGTGTGTGGATTCAGCAGTCTGCAAACGCTTTCTCCGCAGAGTCCCAAAACAGGCGTTTTCAGCCCATTACCGGCATATGGAAGAAACAGCAGTAAGCACAGGGAAATATCTGCTTCTAAATCCAAAACGCAGCTATCTAACAGAACGGTTGTCAATGTGTGCACTCAACTTCCAGAGTTTAACCCGTGTGTGGATTCAGCAGTCTGCAAACACTTTCTCTGCAGAGTCCCAAAACAGGCGTTTTCAGCCCATTACAGGCATATGGAAGAAACAGCAGTAAGCCCAGGGAAATATCTGCTTCTAAATCCAAAACGCAGCTATCTAACAGAACGGTTGTCAATGTGTGCACTCAACTTCCAGAGTTAAACCCGTGTGTGGATTCAGCAGTCTGCAAACACTTTCTCTGCAGAGTCCCAAAACAGGCGTTTTCAACCCATTACCGGCATATGGAAGAAACAGCAGTAAGCACAGGGAAATATCTGCTTCTAAATCCAAAACGCAGCTATCTAACAGAACGGTTGTCAATGTGTGCACTCAACTTCCAGAGTTAAACCCGTGTGTGGATTCAGCAGTCTGCAAACACTTTCTCTGCAGAGTCCCAAAACAGGCGTTTTCAGCCCATTACCGGCATATGGAAGAAACAGCAGTAAGCACAGGGAAATATCTGCTTCTAAATCCAAAACGCAGCTATCTAACAGAACGGTTGTCAATGTGTGCACTCAACTTCCAGAGTTAAACCCGTGTGTGGATTCAGCAGTCTGCAAACACTTTCTCTGCAGAGTCCCAAAACAGGCGTTTTCAGCCCATTACCGGCATATGGAAGAAACAGCAGTAAGCACAGGGAAATATCTGCTTCTAAATCCAAAACGCAGCTATCTAACAGAACGGTTGTCAATGGGTGCACTCAACTTCCAGAGTTAAACCCGTGTGTGGATTCAGCAGTCTGCAAACGCTTTCTCTGCAGAGTCCCAAAACAGGCGTTTTCAGCCCATTACCGGCATATGGAAGAAACAGCAGTAAGCACAGGGAAATATCTGCTTCTAAATCCAAAACGCAGCTATCTAACAGAACGGTTGTCAATGTGTGCACTCAACTTCCAGAGTTAAACCCGTGTGTGGATTCAGCAGTCTGCAAACACTTTCTCTGCAGAGTCCCAAAACAGGCGTTTTCAGCCCATTACCGGCATATGGAAGAAACAGCAGTAAGCACAGGGAAATATCTGCTTCTAAATCCAAAACGCGGCTATCTAACAGAACGGTTGTCAATGTGTGCACTCAACTTCCAGAGTTAAACCCGTGTGTGGATTCAGCAGTCTGCAAACACTTTCTCTGCAGAGTCCCAAAACAGGCGTTTTCAGCCCATTACCGGCATATGGAAGAAACAGCAGTAAGCCCAGGGAAATAGCTGCTTCTAAATCCAAAACGCAGCTATCTAACAGAAAGGTTGTCAATGTGTGCACTCAACTTCCAGAGTTAAACCCGTGTGTGGATTCAGCAGTCTGCAAACACTTTCTCTGCAGAGTCCCAAAACAGGCGTTTTCAGCCCATTACCGGCATATGGAAGAAACAGCAGTAAGCCCAGGGAAATATCTGCTTCTAAATCCAAAACGCAGCTATCTAACAGAACGGTTGTCAATGTGTGCACTCAACTTCCAGAGTTAAACCCGTGTGTGGATGCAGCAGTCTGCAAACACTTTCTCTGCAGAGTCCCAAAACAGGCGTTTTCAGTCCGTTACCGGCATATGGAAGAAACAGCAGTAAGCACAGGGAAATATCTGCTTCTAAATCCAAAACGCAGCTATCTAACAGAACGGTTGTCAATGTGTGCACTCAACTTCCAGAGTTAAACCCGTGTGTGGATTCAGCAGTCTGCAAACACTTTCTCTGCAGAGTCCCAAAACAGGCGTTTTCAGCCCATTACCGGCATATGGAAGAAACAGCAGTAAGCACAGGGAAATATCTGCTTCTAAATCCAAAACGCAGCTATCTAACAGAACGGTTGTCAATGTGTGCACTCAACTTCCAGAGTTAAACCCGTGTGTGGATTCAGCAGTCTGCAAACACTTTCTCTGCAGAGTCCCAAAACAGGCGTTTTCAGCCCATTACAGGCATATGGAAGAAACAGCAGTAAGCCCAGGGAAATATCTGCTTCTAAATCCAAAACGCAGCTATCTAACAGAACGGTTGTCAATGTGTGCACTCAACTTCCAGAGTTAAACCCGTGTGTGGATTCAGCAGTCTGCAAACACTTTCTCTGCAGAGTCCCAAAACAGGCGTTTTCAACCCATTACCGGCATATGGAAGAAACAGCAGTAAGCACAGGGAAATATCTGCTTCTAAATCCAAAACGCAGCTATCTAACAGAACGGTTGTCAATGTGTGCACTCAACTTCCAGAGTTAAACCCGTGTGTGGATTCAGCAGTCTGCAAACACTTTCTCTGCAGAGTCCCAAAACAGGCGTTTTCAGCCCATTACCGGCATATGGAAGAAACAGCAGTAAGCACAGGGAAATATCTGCTTCTAAATCCAAAACGCAGCTATCTAACAGAACGGTTGTCAATGTGTGCACTCAACTTCCAGAGTTAAACCCGTGTGTGGATTCAGCAGTCTGCAAACACTTTCTCTGCAGAGTCCCAAAACAGGCGTTTTCAGCCCATTACCGGCATATGGAAGAAACAGCAGTAAGCACAGGGAAATATCTGCTTCTAAATCCAAAACGCAGCTATCTAACAGAACGGTTGTCAATGGGTGCACTCAACTTCCAGAGTTAAACCCGTGTGTGGATTCAGCAGTCTGCAAACGCTTTCTCTGCAGAGTCCCAAAACAGGCGTTTTCAGCCCATTACCGGCATATGGAAGAAACAGCAGTAAGCCCAGGGAAATATCTGCTTCTAAATCCAAAACGCAGCTATCTAACAGAACGGTTGTCAATGTGTGCACTCAACTTTCAGAGTTAAACCCGTGTGTGGATTCAGCAGTCTGCAAACACTTTCTCTGCAGAGTCCCAAAACAGGCGTTTTCAGCCCATTACCGGCATATGGAAGAAACAGCAGTAAGCACAGGGAAATATCTGCTTCTAAATCCAAAACGCAGCTATCTAACAGAACGGTTGTCAATGTGTGCACTCAACTTTCAGAGTTAAACCCGTGTGTGGATTCAGCAGTCTGCAAACACTTTCTCTGCAGAGTCCCAAAACAGGCGTTTTCAGCCCATTACCGGCATATGGAAGAAACAGCAGTAAGCACAGGGAAATATCTGCTTCTAAATCCAAAACGCGGCTATCTAACAGAACGGTTGTCAATGTGTGCACTCAACTTCCAGAGTTAAACCCGTGTGTGGATTCAGCAGTCTGCAAACACTTTCTCTGCAGAGTCCCAAAACAGGCGTTTTCAGCCCATTACCGGCATATGGAAGAAACAGCAGTAAGCACAGGGAAATATCTGCTTCTAAATCCAAAACGCGGCTATCTAACAGAACGGTTGTCAATGTGTGCACTCAACTTCCAGAGTTAAACCCGTGTGTGGATTCAGCAGTCTGCAAACACTTTCTCTGCAGAGTCCCAAAACAGGCGTTTTCAGCCCATTACCGGCATATGGAAGAAACAGCAGTAAGCCCAGGGAAATAGCTGCTTGTAAATCCAAAACGCAGCTATCTAACAGAACGGTTGTCAAGGTGTACACTCAACTTACAGAGTTAAACCCTTGTGTGGATGCAGCAGTCTGCAAACACTTTCTCTGCAGAGTCCCAAAACAGGCGTTTTCAGCCCATTACCGGCATATGGAAGAAACAGCAGTAAGCACAGGGAAATATCTGCTTCTAAATCCAAAACGCAGCTATCTAACAGAACGGTTGTCAATGTGTGCACTCAACTTCCAGAGTTAAACCCGTGTGTGGATTCAGCAGTCTGCAAACACTTTCTCTGCAGAGTCCCAAAACAGGCGTTTTCAGCCCATTACCGGCATATGGAAGAAACAGCAGTAAGCCCAGGGAAATATCTGCTTCTAAATCCAAAACGCAGCTATCTAACAGAACGGTTGTCAATGTGTGCACTCAACTTCCAGAGTTAAACCCGTGTGTGGATTCAGCAGTCTGCAAACACTTTCTCTGCAGAGTCCCAAAACAGGCGTTTTCAACCCATTACCGGCATATGGAAGAAACAGCAGTAAGCACAGGGAAATATCTGCTTCTAAATCCAAAACGCAGCTATCTAACAGAACGGTTGTCAATGTGTGCACTCAACTTCCAGAGTTAAACCCGTGTGTGGATTCAGCAGTCTGCAAACTCTTTCTCTGCAGAGTCCCAAAACAGGCGTTTTCAGCCCATTACCGGCATATGGAAGAAACAGCAGTAAGAACAGGGAAATATCTGCTTCTAAATCCAAAACGCAGCTATCTAACAGAACGGTTGTCAATGTGTGCACTCAACTTCCAGAGTTAAACCCGTGTGTGGATTCAGCAGTCTGCAAACACTTTCTCTGCAGAGTCCCAAAACAGGCGTTTTCAGCCCATTACCGGCATATGGAAGAAACAGCAGTAAGCACAGGGAAATATCTGCTTCTAAATCCAAAACGCAGCTATCTAGCAGAACGGTTGTCAATGTGTGCACTCAACTTCCAGAGTTAAACCCGTGTGTGGATTCAGCAGTCTGCAAACACTTTCTCTGCAGAGTCCCAAAACAGGCGTTTTCAGCCCATTACCGGCATATGGAAGAAACAGCAGTAAGCCCAGGGAAATATCTGCTTCTAAATCCAAAACGCAGCTATCTAACAGAACGGTTGTCAATGTGTGCACTCAACTTCCAGAGTTAAACCCGTGTGTGGATTCAGCAGTCTGCAAACACTTTCTCTGCAGAGTCCCAAAACAGGCGTTTTCAGCCCATTACAGGCATATGGAAGAAACAGCAGTAAGCACAGGGAAATATCTGCTTCTAAATCCAAAACGCAGCTATCTAACAGAACGGTTGTCAATGTGTGCACTCAACTTCCAGAGTTAAACCCGTGTGTGGATTCAGCAGTCTGCAAACACTTTCTCTGCAGAGTCCCAAAACAGGCGTTTTCAGCCCATTACCGGCATATGGAAGAAACAGCAGTAAGCCCAGGGAAATATCTGCTTCTAAATCCAAAACGCAGCTATCTAACAGAACGGTTGTCAATGTGTGCACTCAACTTCCAGAGTTAAACCCGTGTGTGGATGCAGCAGTCTGCAAACACTTTCTCTGCAGAGTCCCAAAACAGGCGTTTTCAGTCCGTTACCGGCATATGGAAGAAACAGCAGTAAGCACAGGGAAATATCTGCTTCTAAATCCAAAACGCAGCTATCTAACAGAACGGTTGTCAATGTGTGCACTCAACTTCCAGAGTTAAACCCGTGTGTGGATTCAGCAGTCTGCAAACGCTTTCTCCGCAGAGTCCCAAAACAGGCGTTTTCAGCCCATTACCGGCATATGGAAGAAACAGCAGTAAGCACAGGGAAATATCTGCTTCTAAATCCAAAACGCAGCTATCTAACAGAACGGTTGTCAATGTGTGCACTCAACTTCCAGAGTTTAACCCGTGTGTGGATTCAGCAGTCTGCAAACACTTTCTCTGCAGAGTCCGAAAACAGGCGTTTTCAGCCCATTACAGGCATATGGAAGAAACAGCAGTAAGCCCAGGGAAATATCTGCTTCTAAATCCAAAACGCAGCTATCTAACAGAACGGTTGTCAATGTGTGCACTCAACTTCCAGAGTTAAACCCGTGTGTGGATTCAGCAGTCTGCAAACACTTTCTCTGCAGAGTCCCAAAACAGGCGTTTTCAACCCATTACCGGCATATGGAAGAAACAGCAGTAAGCACAGGGAAATATCTGCTTCTAAATCCAAAACGCAGCTATCTAACAGAACGGTTGTCAATGTGTGCACTCAACTTCCAGAGTTAAACCCGTGTGTGGATTCAGCAGTCTGCAAACACTTTCTCTGCAGAGTCCCAAAACAGGCGTTTTCAGCCCATTACCGGCATATGGAAGAAACAGCAGTAAGCACAGGGAAATATCTGCTTCTAAATCCAAAACGCAGCTATCTAACAGAACGGTTGTCAATGTGTGCACTCAACTTCCAGAGTTAAACCCGTGTGTGGATTCAGCAGTCTGCAAACACTTTCTCTGCAGAGTCCCAAAACAGGCGTTTTCAGCCCATTACCGGCATATGGAAGAAACAGCAGTAAGCACAGGGAAATATCTGCTTCTAAATCCAAAACGCAGCTATCTAACAGAACGGTTGTCAATGGGTGCACTCAACTTCCAGAGTTAAACCCGTGTGTGGATTCAGCAGTCTGCAAACGCTTTCTCTGCAGAGTCCCAAAACAGGCGTTTTCAGCCCATTACCGGCATATGGAAGAAACAGCAGTAAGCACAGGGAAATATCTGCTTCTAAATCCAAAACGCAGCTATCTAACAGAACGGTTGTCAATGTGTGCACTCAACTTCCAGAGTTAAACCCGTGTGTGGATTCAGCAGTCTGCAAACACTTTCTCTGCAGAGTCCCAAAACAGGCGTTTTCAGCCCATTACCGGCATATGGAAGAAACAGCAGTAAGCACAGGGAAATATCTGCTTCTAAAACCAAAACGCAGCTATCTTACAGAACGGTTGTCAATGTGTGCACTCAACTTCCAGAGTTAAACCCATGTGTGGATTCAGCAGTCTGCAAACACTTTCTCTGCAGAGTCCCAAAACAGGAGTTTTCAACCCTTTACCGGCATATGGAAGAAACAGCAGTAAGCCCAGGGAAATATCTGCTTCTAAATCCAAAACGCAGCTATCTAACAGAACGGTTGTCAATGTGTGCACTCAACTTCCAGAGTTAAACCCGTGTGTGGATTCAGCAGTCTGCAAACACTTTCTCTGCAGAGTCCCAAAAGAGGCGTTTTCAGCCCGTTACCGGCATATGGAAGAAACAGCAGTAAGCACAGGGAAATATCTGCTTCTAAATCCAAAACGCAGCTATCTAACAGAACGGTTGTCAATGTGTGCACTCAACTTCCAGAGTTAAACCCGTGTGTGGATTCAGCAGTCTGCAAACACTTTCTCTGCAGAGTCCCAAAACAGACGTTTTCAACCCATTACCGGCATATGGAAGAAACAGCAGTAAGCACAGGGAAATATCTGCTTCTAAATCCAAAACGCAGCTATCTAACAGAACGGTTGTCAATGTGTGCACTCAACTTCCAGAGTTAAACCCTTGTGTGGATTCAGCAGTCTGCAAACACTTTCTCTGCAGAGTCCCAAAAAAGGCGATTTCAGTCCGTTACCGGCATATGGAAGAAACAGCAGTAAGCCCAGGGAAATATCTGCTTCTAAATCCAAAACGCAGCTATCTAACAGAACGGTTGTCAATGTGTGCACTCAACTTCCAGAGTTAAACCCGTGTGTGGATTCAGCAGTCTGCAAACACTTTCTCTGCAGAGTCCCAAAACAGGCGTTTTCAGCCCATTACCGGCATATGGAAGAAACAGCAGTAAGCCCAGGGAAATATCTGCTTCTAAATCCAAAACGCAGCTATCTAACAGAACGGTTGTCAATGTGTGCACTCAACTTCCAGAGTTAAACCCGTGTGTGGATTCAGCAGTCTGCAAACACTTTCTCTGCAGAGTCCCAAAACAGGCGTTTTCAGCCCATTACCGGCATATGGAAGAAACAGCAGTAAGCACAGGGAAATATCTGCTTCTAAATCCAAAATGCAGCTATCTAACAGAACGGTTGTCAATGGGTGCACTCAACTTCCAGAGTTAAACCCGTGTGTGGATTCAGCAGTCTGCAAACACTTTCTCTGCAGAGTCCCAAAACAGGCGTTTTCAGCCCATTACCGGCATATGGAAGAAACAGCAGTAAGCCCAGGGAAATATCTGCTTCTAAATCCAAAACGCAGCTATCTAACAGAACGGTTGTCAATGTGTGCACTCAACTTCCAGAGTTAAACCCGTGTGTGGATGCAGCAGTCTGCAAACACTTTCTCTGCAGAGTCCCAAAACAGGCGTTTTCAGTCCGTTACCGGCATATGGAAGAAACAGCAGTAAGCACAGGGAAATATCTGCTTCTAAATCCAAAACGCAGCTATCTAACAGAACGGTTGTCAATGTGTGCACTCAACTTCCAGAGTTAAACCCGTGTGTGGATTCAGCAGTCTGCAAACACTTTCTCTGCAGAGTCCCAAAACAGGCGTTTTCAGCCCATTACCGGCATATGGAAGAAACAGCAGTAAGCACAGGGAAATATCTGCTTCTAAATCCAAAACGCAGCTTTCTAACACAACGGTTGTCAATGTGTGCACTCAACTTCCAGAGTTAAACCCGTGTGTGGATTCAGCAGTCTGCAAACACTTTCTCTGCAGAGTCCCAAAACAGGCGTTTTCAGCCCATTACCGGCATATGGAAGAAACAGCAGTAAGCACAGGGAAATATCTGCTTCTAAATCCAAAACGCAGCTATCTAACAGAACGGTTGTCAATGTGTGCACTCAACTTCCAGAGTTAAACCCGTGTGTGGATTCAGCAGTCTGCAAACACTTTCTCTGCAGAGTCCCAAAACAGGCGTTTTCAACCCATTACCGGCATATGGAAGAAACAGCAGTAAGCACAGGGAAATATCTGCTTCTAAATCCAAAACGCAGCTATCTAACAGAACGGTTGTCAATGTGTGCACTCAACTTCCAGAGTTAAACCCGTGTGTGGATTCAGCAGTCTGCAAACACTTTCTCTGCAGAGTCCCAAAACAGGCGTTTTCAGCCCATTACCGGCATATGGAAGAAACAGCAGTAAGCACAGGGAAATATCTGCTTCTAAATCCAAAACGCAGCTATCTAACAGAACGGTTGTCAATGTGTGCACTCAACTTCCAGAGTTAAAGCCTTGTGTGGATTCAGCAGTCTGCAAACACTTTCTCTGCAGAGTCCCAAAACAGGCGTTTTCAGCCCATTACCGGCATATGGAAGAAACAGCAGTAAGCACAGGGAAATATCTGCTTCTAAATCCAAAACGCAGCTATCTAACAGAACGGTTGTCAATGGGTCCACTCAACTTCCAGAGTTAAACCCGTGTGTGGATTCAGCAGTCTGCAAACGCTTTCTCTGCAGAGTCCCAAAACAGGCGTTTTCAGCCCATTACCGGCATATGGAAGAAACAGCAGTAAGCCCAGGGAAATATCTGCTTCTAAATCCAAAACGCAGCTATCTAACAGAACGGTTGTCAATGTGTGCACTCAACTTCCAGAGTTAAACCCGTGTGTGGATTCAGCAGTCTGCAAACACTTTCTCTGCAGAGTCCCAAAACAGGCGTTTTCAGCCCATTACCGGCATATGGAAGAAACAGCAGTAAGCACAGGGAAATATCTGCTTCTAAATCCAAAACGCGGCTATCTAACAGAACGGTTGTCAATGTGTGCACTCAACTTCCAGAGTTAAACCCGTGTGTGGATTCAGCAGTCTGCAAACACTTTCTCTGCAGAGTCCCAAAACAGGCGTTTTCAGCCCATTACCGGCATATGGAAGAAACAGCAGTAAGCCCAGGGAAATAGCTGCTTGTAAATCCAAAACGCAGCTATCTAACAGAACGGTTGTCAAGGTGTACACTCAACTTCCAGAGTTAAACCCTTGTGTGGATGCAGCAGTCTGCAAACACTTTCTCTGCAGAGTCCCAAAACAGGCGTTTTCAGCCCATTACCGGCATATGGAAGAAACAGCAGTAAGCACAGGGAAATATCTGCTTCTAAATCCAAAACGCAGCTATCTAACAGAACGGTTGTCAATGTGTGCACTCAACTTCCAGAGTTAAACCCGTGTGTGGATTCAGCAGTCTGCAAACACTTTCTCTGCAGAGTCCCAAAACAGTCGTTTTCAGCCCATTACCGGCATATGGAAGAAACAGCAGTAAGCCCAGGGAAATATCTGCTTCTAAATCCAAAACGCAGCTATCTAACAGAACGGTTGTCAATGTGTGCACTCAACTTCCAGAGTTAAACCCGTGTGTGGATTCAGCAGTCTGCAAACACTTTCTCTGCAGAGTCCCAAAACAGGCGTTTTCAACCCATTACCGGCATATGGAAGAAACAGCAGTAAGCACAGGGAAATATCTGCTTCTAAATCCAAAACGCAGCTATCTAACAGAACGGTTGTCAATGTGTGCACTCAACTTCCAGAGTTAAACCCGTGTGTGGATTCAGCAGTCTGCAAACACTTTCTCTGCAGAGTCCCAAAACAGGCGTTTTCAGCCTATTACCGGCATATGGAAGAAACAGCAGTAAGCACAGGGAAATATCTGCTTCTAAATCCAAAACGCAGCTATCTAACAGAACGGTTGTCAATGTGTGCACTCAACTTCCAGAGTTAAACCCGTGTGTGGATTCAGCAGTCAGCAAACACTTTCTCTGCAGAGTCCCAAAACAGGCGTTTTCAGCCCATTACCGGCATATGGAAGAAACAGCAGTAAGCACAGGGAAATATCTGCTTCTAAATCCAAAACGCAGCTGTCTAACAGAACGGTTGTCAATGGGTGCACTCAACTTCCAGAGTTAAACCCGTGTGTGGATTCAGCAGTCTGCAAACACTTTCTCTGCAGAGTCCCAAAACAGGCGTTTTCAGCCCATTACCGGCATATGGAAGAAACAGCAGTAAGCACAGGGAAATATCTGCTTCTAAATCCAAAACGCAGCTATCTAACAGAACGGTTGTCAATGTGTGCACTCAACTTCCAGAGTTAAACCCATGTGTGGATTCAGCAGTCTGCAAACACTTTCTCTGCAGAGTCCCAAAACAGGCGTTTTCAGCCCATTACCGGCATATGGAAGAAACAGCAGTAAGCCCAAGGAAATATCTGCTTCTAAATCCAAAACGCAGCTATCTAACAGAACGGTTGTCAATGTGTGCACTCAACTTCCAGAGTTAAACCCGTGTGTGGATTCAGCAGTCTGCAAACACTTTCTCTGCAGAGTCCCAAAACAGGCGTTTTCAGCCCATTACCGGCATATGGAAGAAACAGCAGTAAGCCCAGGGAAATATCTGCTTCTAAATCCAAAACGCAGCTATCTAACAGAACGGTTGTCAATGTGTGCACTCAACTTCCAGAGTTAAACCCGTGTGTGGATGCAGCAGTCTGCAAACACTTTCTCTGCAGAGTCCCAAAACAGGCGTTTTCAGTCCGTTACCGGCATATGGAAGAAACAGCAGTAAGCACAGGGAAATATCTGCTTCTAAATCCAAAACGCAGCTATCTAACAGAACGGTTGTCAATGTGTGCACTCAACTTCCAGAGTTAAACCCGTGTGTGGATTCAGCAGTCTGCAAACGCTTTCTCTGCAGAGTCCCAAAACAGGCGTTTTCAGCCCATTACCGGCATATGGAAGAAACAGCAGTAAGCACAGGGAAATATCTGCTTCTAAATCCAAAACGCAGCTATCTAACAGAACGGTTGTCAATGTGTGCACTCAACTTCCAGAGTTTAACCCGTGTGTGGATTCAGCAGTCTGCAAACACTTTCTCTGCAGAGTCCCAAAACAGGCGTTTTCAGCCCATTACAGGCATATGGAAGAAACAGCAGTAAGCCCAGGGAAATATCTGCTTCTAAATCCAAAACGCAGCTATCTAACAGAACGGTTGTCAATGTGTGCACTCAACTTCCAGAGTTAAACCCGTGTGTGGATTCAGCAGTCTGCAAACACTTTCTCTGCAGAGTCCCAAAACAGGCGTTTTCAACCCATTACCGGCATATGGAAGAAACAGCAGTAAGCACAGGGAAATATCTGCTTCTAAATCCAAAACGCAGCTATCTAACAGAACGGTTGTCAATGTGTGCACTCAACTTCCAGAGTTAAACCCGTGTGTGGATTCAGCAGTCTGCAAACACTTTCTCTGCAGAGTCCCAAAACAGGCGTTTTCAGCCCATTACCGGCATATGGAAGAAACAGCAGTAAGCACAGGGAAATATCTGCTTCTAAATCCAAAACGCAGCTATCTAACAGAACGGTTGTCAATGTGTGCACTCAACTTCCAGAGTTAAACCCGTGTGTGGATTCAGCAGTCTGCAAACACTTTCTCTGCAGAGTCCCAAAACAGGCGTTTTCAGCCCATTACCGGCATATGGAAGAAACAGCAGTAAGCACAGGGAAATATCTGCTTCTAAATCCAAAACGCAGCTATCTAACAGAACGGTTGTCAATGGGTGCACTCAACTTCCAGAGTTAAACCCGTGTGTGGATTCAGCAGTCTGCAAACGCTTTCTCTGAAGAGTCCCAAAACAGGCGTTTTCAGCCCATTACCGGCATATGGAAGAAACAGCAGTAAGCACAGGGAAATATCTGCTTCTAAATCCAAAACGCAGCTATCTAACAGAACGGTTGTCAATGTGTGCACTCAACTTCCAGAGTTAAACCCGTGTGTGGATTCAGCAGTCTGCAAACACTTTCTCTGCAGAGTCCCAAAACAGGCGTTTTCAGCCCATTACCGGCATATGGAAGAAACAGCAGTAAGCACAGGGAAATATCTGCTTCTAAATCCAAAACGCGGCTATCTAACAGAACGGTTGTCAATGTGTGCACTCAACTTCCAGAGTTAAACCCGTGTGTGGATTCAGCAGTCTGCAAACACTTTCTCTGCAGAGTCCCAAAACAGGCGTTTTCAGCCCATTACCGGCATATGGAAGAAACAGCAGTAAGCCCAGGGAAATAGCTGCTTCTAAATCCAAAACGCAGCTATCTAACAGAAAGGTTGTCAATGTGTGCACTCAACTTCCAGAGTTAAACCCGTGTGTGGATTCAGCAGTCTGCAAACACTTTCTCTGCAGAGTCCCAAAACAGGCGTTTTCAGCCCATTACCGGCATATGGAAGAAACAGCAGTAAGCACAGGGAAATATCTGCTTCTAAATCCAAAACGCAGCTATCTAACAGAACGGTTGTCAATGTGTGCACTCAACTTCCAGAGTTAAACCCGTGTGTGGATTCAGCAGTCTGCAAACACTTTCTCTGCAGAGTCCCAAAACAGGCGTTTTCAGCCCATTACCGGCATATGGAAGAAACAGCAGTAAGCACAGGGAAATATCTGCTTCTAAATCCAAAACGCAGCTATCTAACAGAACGGTTGTCAATGTGTGCACTCAACTTCCAGAGTTAAACCCGTGTGTGGATTCAGCAGTCTGCAAACACTTTCTCTGCCGAGTCCCAAAACAGGCGTTTTCAGCCCATTACCGGCATATGGAAGAAACAGCAGTAAGCCCAGGGAAATATCTGCTTCTAAATCCAAAACGCAGCTATCTAACAGAACGGTTGTCAATGTGTGCACTCAACTTCCAGAGTTAAACCCGTGTGTGGATTCAGCAGTCTGCAAACACTTTCTCTGCAGAGTCCCAAAACAGGCGTTTTCAGCCCATTACCGGCATATGGAAGAAACAGCAGTAAGCACAGGGAAATATCTGCTTCTAAATCCAAAACGCAGCTATCTAACAGAACGGTTGTCAATGGGTGCACTCAACTTCCAGAGTTAAACCCGTGTGTGGATTCAGCAGTCTGCAAACACTTTCTCTGCAGAGTCCCAAAACAGGCGTTTTCAGCCCATTACAGGCATATGGAAGAAACAGCAGTAAGCCCAGGGAAATATCTGCTTCTAAATCCAAAACGCAGCTATCTAACAGAACGGTTGTCAATGTGTGCACTCAACTTCCAGAGTTAAACCCGTGTGTGGATTCAGCAGTCTGCAAACACTTTCTCTGCAGAGTCCCAAAACAGGCGTTTTCAACCCATTACCGGCATATGGAAGAAACAGCAGTAAGCACAGGGAAATATCTGCTTCTAAATCCAAAACGCAGCTATCTAACAGAACGGTTGTCAATGTGTGCACTCAACTTCCAGAGTTAAACCCGTGTGTGGATTCAGCAGTCTGCAAACACTTTCTCTGCAGAGTCCCAAAACAGGCGTTTTCAGCCCATTACCGGCATATGGAAGAAACAGCAGTAAGCACAGGGAAATATCTGCTTCTAAATCCAAAACGCAGCTATCTAACAGAACGGTTGTCAATGTGTGCACTCAACTTCCAGAGTTAAACCCGTGTGTGGATTCAGCAGTCTGCAAACACTTTCTCTGCAGAGTCCCAAAACAGGCGTTTTCAGCCCATTACCGGCATATGGAAGAAACAGCAGTAAGCCCAGGGAAATATCTGCTTCTAAATCCAAAACGCAGCTATCTAACAGAACGGTTGTCAATGTGTGCACTCAACTTCCAGAGTTAAACCCGTGTGTGGATGCAGCAGTCTGCAAACACTTTCTCTGCAGAGTCCCAAAACAGGCGTTTTCAGTCCGTTACCGGCATATGGAAGAAACAGCAGTAAGCACAGGGAAATATCTGCTTCTAAATCCAAAACGCAGCTATCTAACAGAACGGTTGTCAATGTGTGCACTCAACTTCCAGAGTTAAACCCGTGTGTGGATTCAGCAGTCTGCAAACGCTTTCTCTGCAGAGTCCCAAAACAGGCGTTTTCAGCCCATTACCGGCATATGGAAGAAACAGCAGTAAGCACAGGGAAATATCTGCTTCTAAATCCAAAACGCAGCTATCTAACAGAACGGTTGTCAATGTGTGCACTCAACTTCCAGAGTTTAACCCGTGTGTGGATTCAGCAGTCTGCAAACACTTTCTCTGCAGAGTCCCAAAACAGGCGTTTTCAGCCCATTACAGGCATATGGAAGAAACAGCAGTAAGCCCAGGGAAATATCTGCTTCTAAATCCAAAACGCAGCTATCTAACAGAACGGTTGTCAATGTGTGCACTCAACTTCCAGAGTTAAACCCGTGTGTGGATTCAGCAGTCTGCAAACACTTTCTCTGCAGAGTCCCAAAACAGGCGTTTTCAACCCATTACCGGCATATGGAAGAAACAGCAGTAAGCACAGGGAAATATCTGCTTCTAAATCCAAAACGCAGCTATCTAACAGAACGGTTGTCAATGTGTGCACTCAACTTCCAGAGTTAAACCCGTGTGTGGATTCAGCAGTCTGCAAACACTTTCTCTGCAGAGTCCCAAAACAGGCGTTTTCAGCCCATTACCGGCATATGGAAGAAACAGCAGTAAGCACAGGGAAATATCTGCTTCTAAATCCAAAACGCAGCTATCTAACAGAACGGTTGTCAATGTGTGCACTCAACTTCCAGAGTTAAACCCGTGTGTGGATTCAGCAGTCTGCAAACACTTTCTCTGCAGAGTCCCAAAACAGGCGTTTTCAGCCCATTACCGGCATATGGAAGAAACAGCAGTAAGCACAGGGAAATATCTGCTTCTAAATCCAAAACGCAGCTATCTAACAGAACGGTTGTCAATGGGTGCACTCAACTTCCAGAGTTAAACCCGTGTGTGGATTCAGCAGTCTGCAAACGCTTTCTCTGAAGAGTCCCAAAACAGGCGTTTTCAGCCCATTACCGGCATATGGAAGAAACAGCAGTAAGCACAGGGAAATATCTGCTTCTAAATCCAAAACGCAGCTATCTAACAGAACGGTTGTCAATGTGTGCACTCAACTTCCAGAGTTAAACCCGTGTGTGGATTCAGCAGTCTGCAAACACTTTCTCTGCAGAGTCCCAAAACAGGCGTTTTCAGCCCATTACCGGCATATGGAAGAAACAGCAGTAAGCACAGGGAAATATCTGCTTCTAAATCCAAAACGCGGCTATCTAACAGAACGGTTGTCAATGTGTGCACTCAACTTCCAGAGTTAAACCCGTGTGTGGATTCAGCAGTCTGCAAACACTTTCTCTGCAGAGTCCCAAAACAGGCGTTTTCAGCCCATTACCGGCATATGGAAGAAACAGCAGTAAGCCCAGGGAAATAGCTGCTTCTAAATCCAAAACGCAGCTATCTAACAGAAAGGTTGTCAATGTGTGCACTCAACTTCCAGAGTTAAACCCGTGTGTGGATTCAGCAGTCTGCAAACACTTTCTCTGCAGAGTCCCAAAACAGGCGTTTTCAGCCCATTACCGGCATATGGAAGAAACAGCAGTAAGCACAGGGAAATATCTGCTTCTAAATCCAAAACGCAGCTATCTAACAGAACGGTTGTCAATGTGTGCACTCAACTTCCAGAGTTAAACCCGTGTGTGGATTCAGCAGTCTGCAAACACTTTCTCTGCAGAGTCCCAAAACAGGCGTTTTCAGCCCATTACCGGCATATGGAAGAAACAGCAGTAAGCACAGGGAAATATCTGCTTCTAAATCCAAAACGCAGCTATCTAACAGAACGGTTGTCAATGGGTGCACTCAACTTCCAGAGTTAAACCCGTGTGTGGATTCAGCAGTCTGCAAACACTTTCTCTGCCGAGTCCCAAAACAGGCGTTTTCAGCCCATTACCGGCATATGGAAGAAACAGCAGTAAGCCCAGGGAAATATCTGCTTCTAAATCCAAAACGCAGCTATCTAACAGAACGGTTGTCAATGTGTGCACTCAACTTCCAGAGTTAAACCCGTGTGTGGATTCAGCAGTCTGCAAACACTTTCTCTGCAGAGTCCCAAAACAGGCGTTTTCAGCCCATTACCGGCATATGGAAGAAACAGCAGTAAGCACAGGGAAATATCTGCTTCTAAATCCAAAACGCAGCTATCTAACAGAACGGTTGTCAATGGGTGCACTCAACTTCCAGAGTTAAACCCGTGTGTGGATTCAGCAGTCTGCAAACACTTTCTCTGCAGAGTCCCAAAACAGGCGTTTTCAGCCCATTACAGGCATATGGAAGAAACAGCAGTAAGCCCAGGGAAATATCTGCTTCTAAATCCAAAACGCAGCTATCTAACAGAACGGTTGTCAATGTGTGCACTCAACTTCCAGAGTTAAACCCGTGTGTGGATTCAGCAGTCTGCAAACACTTTCTCTGCAGAGTCCCAAAACAGGCGTTTTCAACCCATTACCGGCATATGGAAGAAACAGCAGTAAGCACAGGGAAATATCTGCTTCTAAATCCAAAACGCAGCTATCTAACAGAACGGTTGTCAATGTGTGCACTCAACTTCCAGAGTTAAACCCGTGTGTGGATTCAGCAGTCTGCAAACACTTTCTCTGCAGAGTCCCAAAACAGGCGTTTTCAGCCCATTACAGGCATATGGAAGAAACAGCAGTAAGCCCAGGGAAATATCTGCTTCTAAATCCAAAACGCAGCTATCTAACAGAACGGTTGTCAATGTGTGCACTCAACTTCCAGAGTTAAACCCGTGTGTGGATTCAGCAGTCTGCAAACACTTTCTCTGCAGAGTCCCAAAACAGGCGTTTTCAGCCCATTACCGGCATATGGAAGAAACAGCAGTAAGCACAGGGAAATATCTGCTTCTAAATCCAAAACGCAGCTATCTAACAGAACGGTTGTCAATGGGTGCACTCAACTTCCAGAGTTAAACCCGTGTGTGGATTCAGCAGTCTGCAAACACTTTCTCTGCAGAGTCCCAAAACAGGCGTTTTCAGCCCATTACAGGCATATGGAAGAAACAGCAGTAAGCCCAGGGAAATATCTGCTTCTAAATCCAAAACGCAGCTATCTAACAGAACGGTTGTCAATGTGTGCACTCAACTTCCAGAGTTAAACCCGTGTGTGGATTCAGCAGTCTGCAAACACTTTCTCTGCAGAGTCCCAAAACAGGCGTTTTCAACC